>NW_018232076.1:82696-95854 GCF_001263595.1 Phalaenopsis equestris | reverse complement strand
TAACAGTTATAGATTTGATAAAGATGTATGTATAAAATATTCAGTAATTGTAAAATCAATGCAAGTGTACGAAGTGTACGTATCGCTCAAGTAATATATGTCTCTAATGGAGTCCCAGATATCGATCCCACCGGGAGTAATATTAGAACTACAAACTAAGATTTTAGAAAACCAATACCTTAATCGCAACAATGGAATTCAATTTACTTATCTGCCACTAATAGGTAATTGAAATAAATATGTAATTTTAATAACTATTAAATAACTAATTATACTAATGAAGGTTCTAATGTGATATTCAATATATAAGAAAGCATCCTTCTCCTTGTCAAGAAATTATAGTAAATGGATAAAGTGAATCAGTTCAATTTATATTGTGCTAAATAGGAGCATACCTATTCTTTACCCTTTGGTCCAGGCATAAAGAACATTGACTAATCCTATGCTTGTTTACTGAATCTGCAACTAGGTTGGGAGGATACCGGCTCTCACTTCGGAGCTCCCACGTTCCCCTCACTTGAGGGTTAACATCTACACTTCAGCACCCAAATTATAGGATCAAATTAGGGATTTTAGTCTGTCACTCTAAAATCTCCAATTCTACGCCCGATAATTTTATTTCCCTATTTATTTGCACCCAACTTCCAAGGGCCTTGACCTCCCTTAATCTTGGATGTAATCTTCACTTTAGTTGTAAGACTTAACATATTTTAACAAATCAATTGACTAGATTGAAAGTTAATTAAGATCAAAGTGAAAAGATCATCATAATTTCTTTAACATTTTCATGGCTTCATCAATTCAAATCACCATTTCACAAATCTCAAGACAAGCAGAAAGACAGGGAAAACTACTGAGATATCATGGGGAAAACACAACAAAACTCAGAATTCATATATAAAATTAAAGTCATACAAACTACAACAATAAATAAACTTATCTCTAATTTTTCCCCATGCAAATTCTTTGAAGTTCCTCTGAATCTTTTACTTTCTTTACAACACAGAATTTCTCTTCGAACTGGCAAGGAGGAAGAAATCTCTCACTTTCCCTCCACTCTTACAATCTCTTGAAGAATTCCTTACAATTTAGACTCTCTAAACTTTTCCCACACTTCAATTTTGAGCCTCCCCCTCCTTTATTTTTAGGCCAAAGTCTTCTTTTTAAAGATGTGGATGAGTTTTCCCTTTCCCAAGAGTTACAAGAGTTACCTAAGCATCCCTCCAAAATTTGTCCTCATCCAATGCATTGTTGAACATAACTGCTGAGCTTGTCGTCGGCGGCCTCGAGGGAACCATCGGCAGGCCTTCTAAGTGAATTAAATCTGGAGTCTCGAGAAAAGTCTGTCATCGGCACCTTTGTGCTCACTGTCAGTGTCGTTGTGCTCGCCGTCGGCGCCCTAGTTCAAATCTTCACATTTTGGTCCTTTTCGCTCCAAATTCGCTCCTTTTTGCATCTTTTTGCTCCAATGACCCTAATTCATCATTCCTCTTCATTCCTGCAACAAAACATCAAAAATACCTTTCTTTAAAGTGCAATATCATAAAAAACAATATAAAATAGGTATGGAAATCTCAACGTATTTGCCTTTGGTCAAAATCCCCTAAACTTAACTATTACTTGTCCTCAAGTAATTTTATTACTATGTAAAAGTGATGATCTAGATCTAAGTGATGATCTATTATAGTAAAGTTTCAATTCAGAAATACTATAAGTTTGATTTAGATAAATACCATAGTGAGATTTTTAGAAAAAGTTCAAGTAATTAAATTAATTCTGTAGCTACAAGAGTATCTAGTCATCAAGTTTAAGAGTTCTAGTCTTCTATTCATTTCAAGAATGACTATATGTTGCAATATTAAGTTACTTAGAATATTCAAATGATAGGAACTTCATGGGAACACTAGTAGTAAAAGATATAATCCATAAATATAAGTTAAGGAATGTATTCAGGTTTTCCCTTTAGGTAGGTCCAGTGAAGCAAATTTTTTATTAGGCATCTCCTCAAGCTTCTCCTCACTTTCATATTTTTTTTTCTTTCTTTTTTTCTTTTTTATTTGGATTGCTTTCAATCCTATATATTTTTCTTTTCGTTGAGGAATTGTTGTTAATCCTTTCTTTTTCCTTTTTCAAGTGAGGATTACTATATTTGGATAGCCTTTAATGATTTTGAACATCACCTTTTTGAAACTCAAAGTATTCCTTTACCTTATAAATATTTCATAATTTTTACATCATTGTGCCCCAATCTTTTCTTCTCAAATGAATTTTCAGATTCTTAATACCTCAAAATATAATTTCCTTTACTTTAAATAGTTAACTATAATGTTATTCTCTTATACTAAATATCTTAAGTTACAAAATTACTTTTCATTACAAAAATATTTCCTTAAATCTACCATAATATTTAAATAGCTGCAAAATAAGTTACCTAAATTAAATTCACTAAATAAAATCATATTAATAATTTTTGAAAATATTGAAATAGAGGACATCTAATAGTTAATCTTTTTCTTCCCTCATCCAAACTTAAAATTTTAAATATAAAATGATACACGTGGAAATAAAAACTCTAAATATAAATCATATCTCAGTATTTTAGGCATTTTCATCATTCTGAAATTTTTTGCAGTCCTTCTCAAAATTTCTACTTCACCCAGTCTGTAACATTAGGAGTGTTCTACACATATAAATCACTAGAGAAATTTTTGGGTAATGAAATCTTGAAATAAGTACAAAACTAAAATATTAAACAAACACAATATTTTACTAACACATTCACAATACTAAACAAAAGATAATTACAATTAAAATGCAAAAATAAAAATCACATTATATTACAATTCACAAAATACTAAGGAACATTCATTATACTACACATGCAAATTTAACAACCACATTAACTTTATAACAAAATTAAAAATTATCCAATTACAATATAACAATAAAAATGAAAGTACAAATACACACAAACATTCATTTCTATTACAAAAGATTACAAAAATAAAAGTACAAGTACATCAATTACATTTAGATATCAAAATCCTAAACTATGTCTTCGTCTCCTTCATCAATAGGTGGATTGGGTTGATACTGAGTATATCGGGGGCACTCAGGAAAAGTAACATTAGGCTCACCTCTGTAGTGTCAGGCCTGAGCTTCGTAGTAAGCTATCCCAAAATTTGAAAGCCTCTGAAGGTACTCACTATCATAATCATGTCGACGTTCTAAAACTCCAATCCTTTAATTTATTAATTCTATGCTTTTTCACTGCAAGGTCAACTCATTCATCAAGTCAGTTGGGTAGGGGAACTAGAAGGTGGAAGGTCATAACTTGTAGAGGGGAAATCTCTACTAGTAGAAGGTTCTAGACACTTACTTCCAGTTCTGCATTTTTCATGGGATTCATAATTTCTCAAATTAAATTTACTAATGGGTTTTATAGGGTAAACCCATTTCTCATCACCTCCAGCTTCCACTCCAGAAAGTTGGCAAAGTGCATAAATAAGGCCCGGATGTCCTCGACCTCCACTTGTTTCGCTCCTTGTCGTAGTGAATATATCTTAAAAATAATTCTCCCCACAACATTTATAATGTTATTCTGAATACAGAAATTTAGAATAGCTCTATCTCTTGTTACCTCACTATGGTGATAGGTCGGTAATAGAGTAGAGGAAATAAAATAGTGTCATGCTTTAGAGGTGGCATTTAACATGGAAGCAGAAAAATTTACCCATTCTCGTTGTTTAATCTTCCACATTCCTTTCCCATCAGTGAGAAAATTAATCACATCATTCAGGGGGCCTTCCATAGTACTGAAGGATTCATAGTGGCAGTTATAGGAGTCTGAGACTTCATAAAAGGTGTTAATGTGGGTGGCATTAAATTCAATAGGAAATCCCCGCACTTGAACGATTCTGTCTTCAGAATAGAACACGTTGGCATAGAATTCTTTTACAATATTTGCAGCAGCCTTATTGGTGGTCTAACAGAAGTTTTCCCACCTCCGCTCGGTAATAACTCATTCAGTTTCTCCTCCCAGACTCTCAAAATCTCGATCTTGTATGCATTTCTTTCCTTCAAATACTTAAGTAAATCTTAATTGAGCCTTGAGAATGACGAAGCGAGACTCGTCGAGCTCAAGTCATCTCTTTTATCGTGGAGCCGTTTCAATCTAATCATAATTATAGAAAAATTCTAAAATATACTTCAAATGTGCAAATAACGGCTTCCAAGAGTAATTATGAGAGTTCAACACTAGTTCCATGAATTTCTTACCAATATCTTCTTTACATCCTCAAATTTTTTTGATCTCCTCAATGTGGAAGAAATCCATGATGAAAATTAAATATTTTTAGTTTGGAGTGAAGCTCTTACCTAAAGATAATCAAATCTGGTGTCTAAATGCCTTGAAATTGCCTCCCAATCCTAGATCTCTCAAGCCCTAGGTCAAAAATCGCATTTTTTAGAGGAAGGGGATGGTGAATAGTGGTGGTTGACTGGTCAATATCTTGGTTAAAGGTGTTTTTTTGGGATCTCGTCATTGGCTGGGTAGTCGACGCCGTCGGCTCACTCTATTGAAATTATATCTTAAGTCATGAAAAGTCCGTCGTCGGTGGCGTCAAGGGTGTCGTCGGCGGGCTCTATTAATTTGGTTCAATTCCCAGATTTTTGCAATTTTGATCAATTTCAAGCCTCAATGACATCGGTTCAATCATTATAGACATAATTTTAAGTGATTAAATGATGTACTTATCACAAATAAACTTCCACAACACAAAACATCACAATTATATATAAATTTTAGGAGTTACAATTTACGTTACATAACACACCTAAGTTTGTATTTTATCAACCTTAATACATTAATTCAGCGTTTCAATCCAAGCCACAATACTCAAAATGCTAAAAACAAAACATCCTATGCTTAGTCTCAACTATACAGAGATCTAAGAGTATAATTCTAAAGCAAAGTAAATGCAAAGTTCAAATCAAATTACATACATAGATAGACAGGTAGCAATATAAATCTATGTAGCAATATAAATCTATTATTCTTCAGACTCAGTACTAGATTCTCCTCTGAGATCACCCATTGATTGCACATGAACAAAGAGGTTAGATAAGGGTCGATACAGAAATTCTTCAGTAGAATCCTCTTCTATCAATTTCATCCTCCTTTCAAATTCTTCAGTAGAATCCTCTTCTATTAATTTTATCCTCCTCATCAGCCGTATCAAATTATCTTTTATATCTCCAGAGTATCCTCCATGTTCTTTCATCCTCCAGTCTAGATGATTAAAGAAATCAGAGATATTATTAATTGCATTCATGACATTTTGTACCTCCTTCTCCAATTTCTTGATTCTGCGTAGGATCACCAGAGTCTTGTCCGGAATTAAAAGTTGAATCGGCAGTGAATTTTGAGTTGATTGATCTATCATAGTCCACAATAATAATCATATCATTTTCATCTTCAAAAGTTGGGAATCTCTCAGTTGTGTCTAAAGGCTTCCAAGGTAGAAGTATCTTTTCCCAATTTTCATAGAATACTTGGAACTGACTGCAAAGTAAAAAAATTGTGGAAGGGTGTCCAAGCCCATAAGTTCATCCATGAATGATCAGACCCAAAACAGACTTCACAATTATAGATCCAATATCAATCGGCAGTCCCATTTGGATGCAGTAATTGAGAATAGCAGTTTCTTTAGAAACTTTACCGATCCTCATTGTCAGTAACAGTTTTACAGAAATGAAGAAGTGCCAATGTTTTGAAATGGAATTTAGAAGTGTCACAGAAAAACTAACATACCCGTTTTCACTCATTTCCCAGTCTTCAGTTTTGTCCATTAAATATTGGTAAATTTCATTCATCTGGTTTCTTGTCGGGATGAAGTTGGTAAATAATGGTAGACAGGAACGTTCTCGATCATATATAATTCATTGATCCATGTAGGAGTAAGAGTTATCCATCTACCTCGCACATAGACGACTCCCTGGTTGATTCCATGCAAATTAGCATAAAATTCCTTCACCACAAGAACAACTACGGCGGTTGTAGTGTAGCACATAACTTCCCATCTTTGCAACACTATCATCTCTTCAATTATGATAGAGGGATTATTCAATCCGTGATTTACAAATCCTCGTTCCTTGATTAATCTTTTCTTCGTCAGTACCTTGTTGAAGATTCGCTGCGCTCCCACATTAATGAACTTTCTCCGGTTGAACACTCGCATTCTGGGATTATCAGGGTAATTGGACGCCATAGAAATAAATTTGGTGGAGTTTCACTTCATTTTTGGGGGAAATATGAACTTAGGAATCAAATTTGGGAGTTTAAAAGGGTAACTCCCCCTAAAAATCACCAAAAATTGTAACTCCCGCCAAAAAACTGCCATGCAAACTCCAGAAATCGCCATCCCGCCGGTCTCGCCGTCGGCAGCGTCGAGGGCGCCATCGGTGAGCCTTCTGTATTTAATTGCATGGACTCTTGGGAAAGACGCACCGTCGGCATTGATTGCACCGTCGGCACCCAAGGCAAAAATTGCAATATTTCGCTCTGGTCCGAATGCATACCAATGTTTTTATATGGATCCAATTTTTATGATGATTCAAGGGTAAATAATAGTAGAATTAAATACCACCAATTAAATCCCACCACAAATTAATGATAATTTGAAATAAAAACTACTATATCGCAATAAAAATAAAGATAGTTATGGGTTGCCTCCCATAAGTGCTTAGTTTAACTTCGTTAGCCTGACCTATTCAGGTTTATTCAGGTTGACTGATCATTAAAACCTCTTTAAAATTTGGTCTTGTACCCACAAAATATGGTTTTAATCCATGCTCATTTACTTTAAATCTTTTTCCAATTTTCTGATCTTCAATTTGAACATCTTCAATTTGTAATTTTCACAACTCCATAAGTATAAACTTGTGTCACAGTAAATGGCCCTAACCAACGAGACTTCAATTTCCCAGGGAATAACATCAGCCTAGTATTGTAAAGTGAAACTTGTTGTCCTAGTTCAAAGTTCTTCTGGTTAATCTTTTGATCATTCCATAACTTTAGTTTCTCCTTATAAATTTTTTCGTTATAATAAGATTCATTTATTAATTCTTCCAATTCATTTAATTGTAATAATCTCTTCTTACTAGCATCTTTCAAATTATAATTGAATTCTTTAATTGCCCAATATGCTTTATGCTCCAATTCTACTGTTAAGTGACCAATCTTTCCAAAAATCAGTCTGTAAAGAGTCATTCCAATAAGAGTTTTATAAGCAGTCTTGTAAGCCCATAATGAGGTATCTAGTATAGTGGACTAATCTACTCTACCAGGATTTACATTATTTTCAAGTAATTGTTTAATCTCTCTATTAGAAACTTCAGCAAACCCACTGGTTTGAGGATGATAGGTAGTAGAGATTCTATGAATAATACTAAATTTTTCTGCCAATCTCTGAATGTATTTATTTCTAAAATGGGATCCTCCATCAGTGATAATCATTCTAGGCATTCTGTATCTAGTGAAAATATTTTTCATTAAAAATCATGAAACACTTTTAGCATCACAACGAGGTAAATCTTATGCTTTAATTCACTTAGAAATGTAGTCTACTGCAATTAATATATATAAGTTCCCAATTGAAGGAATAAATGGTCCCATGAAATCTAATCCCCAAACATCAAAGATTTCAACTTCTAACATTAAATTCAGAGGCATTTCATTTCTTCTGAATATATTGCATACTTGTTGACATCAATCACAAGTTTTTGTGTATATATAAACATCTCTAAAGATAGTAGGACAAAAAAATCCAGCTTGTAAAATTTTACAAGTAGTTTTATCAATCCCAAATTGTCCTCCAAATTAAGAATCATGACATTTTAGAATGATTAGATCAGTTTCTTCATAAGGTACCCATCTCCTCATAATAAAATCCTTACATTGTTTATATAAATAAGGCTCATCCCAAAAATATGTGTTAGCATCATGAATGAATTTTCTCATATAATGCAAATATGAAACTAAATAGGATGCAGTGGAGAAAAAGGATTCATGTAGCCGACCCCACGTAGTGGGATTAAGGCTTTGTTGCTTTGTTGTTGTTGTTGTTGTTGGTTGTTGTTGTTGTTGTTGTTGCAGTGTCAGCTTAGGTGGCAAAATATCACTTACAATATAGTTAACAATTTCAGCATATAATGGTATTTTCCACTCATTAAAATTATAAAGTTGTTCATCAGGTTGTTCATCAGGGAAACTAGGAAACTATCTCTAATTTCATTGTCGGTGTCAGATAATTCATGATTTTCTATTCTTGACAACTGATCAGCAATTTTATTATCAGTTCTCTTTCTATCGATAACCACAAGATCAAATTCTTTCATAAAAAGCAGCCATCTAATTAACCTTGGTTTGACATCCTTCTTTTGCATCAGATATTTAATAACATAGTGAGCAATGTGCACATCACATTTAGCTTCAATTAAATAAGATCTAAATTTGTCTAAAGCATACACAATGGACAGTAGCTCTTTTTCAGTAACAGTATAGTTAATTTGAGCATCATTAAGAGTTTTAATAGCGTAGTATATAACTTTAAAAACCTTTTTATACCTTTGTCCAAGAACAGCTCAAATAGCATAAATATTGTGTTTGTTTTAGTTTGGATGGATTTGTTTGATTGATGACCAGTTAGGTGAAACTATAATAGGGGCTCTGATTATTTATTTAAACAGCAACTCAAAGGCATTTAAACAGCTTTCAGAAAATTCAAATTTCTTGTCCTTTTCTAAAAGTTGGCATAGAGGTTTAGTAATTTTTGAAAAATATTTAATAAAACCCCAGTAAACTTGAATTTTTGCAGGTTCTGCTTCCATACCATCTTCTAAAATTTTATGCCCTAACACAATTCCTCCTCCAACCATAAATCGACATTTCTCCTAATTTAGAACCAAATTAGTTCTTTCGCATAACTCCAAAACTTTTTCAAGATAATTTAAGCATGCGTCAAATGATGTTCCAAATATAGAAACATCAAATGATGTTCCAAATATAGAAAAATCATCCATAAATACTTCCAATCCATCATCAATTAACTTACTAAATATAGACATCATACATCTCTAGAATGTTGCAAGTGCAATACATAATCCAAAAGACATTCTTCAAAAAGCAAAAGTTCCAAAAGGACTAGTAAATGTTGTCTTTTCTTGATTCTCAAGAGCAATAAGAATTTGATGGTAACCGGTATATCCATCTAAAAAACAAAAATATTTGTGCCCAGCAAGTCTATTTACTATTTAGTCTAGAAAGGGTAAAGAGAAGTGATCTTTCCTGGTGGCAGTGTTTAATTTTCTAAAATCAATGCAAATATGCCACCCAGTAACTTGTCTGATAGATACTAATTCATTATTTTCTTTTTTTTCAACAGTCACCCCTCCTTTCTTAGGCTTTCTTAGGAACACAAAGGAGGAACACAAAGGATTGGACTTACCCACACACTATCTGAAATAGGATATATAATTTCAGTGTCTGACCATTTCAAATTTTCCTTCTTAACTACTTCATTCATCATTGGATTTAATCTCCTTTGTGGATCAACTCTTGGTTTATATTGTTCATCTAATATAATTCTGTGCATACAGATCAAAGGATTGATTCTCTTAATATCAGCTAAGGTCCAACCAAAAGCTTTTTTATATCTTTTTAATGTTTCTAACAGTCTTTGCTCTTGCAAATCATTTAATTCTGAAGAAATAATAATAGGTGATGTAGATGAGTCCCCCAGAAACACATACTTCAAGTGGCTAGGCAATATTTTCAACTTAAGTTCAGGTGATTTTATAATTGATGGAAATAGATTCTTATCAGCATTTTTTGTAATATACAGCATCTCAAATCTTTCTTGAACATAATCTAATACTTCATTTTCTAATTCATCAAAATAACTTCATCACTATCTTCAAATTGTTCTTTCTCTTCAAATTGTTCTTTAAAATGTTCATTTAATAGATGTTCACTAATTTCCATGCGAAAACATTCATTATCTCTTTCAACAGTAGGGTATTTCGTAGATTTTACAATGTTAAAAGTCACTTCTTGATCGTTAACTCTCATCGTTAATTCTCCTTTTTGAACATCTATCTTAGCTTTACCAGTAGCTAAAAATGGTCTCCCTAAAATGATAGGTATTTCTTTATCTTCCTCCATATCAAAAATAATAAAATCCATAAGAAAGCAAAATTTATCAAATTTTACTTACACATCTTCTATAACTCCCTTAGGATATGTAACTGAACTATCCACTGCAGAGTTACAGAAGTAGGTGAGACTTCTCTTAATCCTAATTTTTTGTAAATTGATAGAGGCATAAGATTAATGCTCGCTCCCAAATCACATAAAGCTCTTCCATAAAATTTTTCACCGATAGCACATGGTATAGTGAAAGTACCAGGATCTTTTAATTTTTCAGGAAGCATTTTCTGAATAATTGCACTACACTTCTTGCTAAGTGCAACAATTTTATTTTCAGTGAACTTCCTTTTCTTGTTCAGAATATCTTTCATAAATTTCACATAATTGGGCATTTGCTCTAAAGCTTCAACAAAGGGAATATTTACTGTTAACTTTTCAAGAATTTCTAAGAACTTGGAAAATTATTTATTCTGTTTGTGTTGCTTCAATCTTTGAGGAAACGATGGTGGAGATTTCTCTACAGTAATTTTCATTGGTGTAAGTAGATATTCTAAATCAGGGTACTCATGATCCTTTTCTTTGTTGGTATCCACTTTCATTTTTTCAGTTTTCATTTCTTTCTGTACTTTTATTTCCAATTCTTTTCCACTTCATAATTGTATCAGCTTCATTTGTTCTTTTTCTTGATCTTTAGAATTTGGTTCCACAGTACTAGGAAAAGTTCCTAATGTTCGGTTACTAAGCGCAGTAGTGATATGCCCTAATTGATTTTTCAATATTCTTAAAAGCAGTTCCTTGATTTTGTAATTCATTTTCTATAATTTTTAATTGATTTTCTTGATTCTGCAATTGTTGACCCATGTTTAATATTAGATGTTTAATATTGCTCATGTTTAATATCATCTCTTCCATAAACAACTTCTTTTCCTTAATTTGAGTTTTACTGTTAAATCATGGAGGATACGAAGGTCTAAAATTTGGGCCAAAGATCTGGATGAAATCGGGAGGGCAGGGTGTAGGCGTGGGTTTTTGAGCTGAGAGAGGAATCCGCGTCGAGAAAGTCACGCCAAAGTTTTCCGTTGCTGGCTGTAACAGAAGACCTTCACCTATAAATTAATTTTTTTTGGAGTTTTTACATGTAATAAGTATTACTTGTGGGCCTTCATATATAAAAGCCCCTTTTTAAAATTTTGAATTTATTTTAAGATTATCATTCCATAATGATCTAATTTTTTTTATATTACAACAATCTGTGAAGCCAACATAGATATCGCATCAGAATCATGGATACTAGCTACTCTTTTAGGATTTACCCGTTCAGAGGGCCATTGAAAATTGCTGGTAGTCATCTCTTCTATTAACGAATAAGCCTCATCAAAAGGTTTTGACATTAACAAACCACCAGCCGCAACATCTATAATTGATCTAAGTGATCCCACTAATCCATTATAAAAAAAGTTTAAATTATCAACCAATCTGGTAACGAATGATGGGGAGATTACCTAAGAAGATTTTTAAATCTCTCTAAAGCTTCATATATTTACTCTCCATCAATCTGACAAAACAATGTTATGTCATTTCTATGTTTAGCAGTTTTGGATGGAGGGAAATATTTGGATAGAAATTTTTGTGAAATTTCTCCACATGTTCTAATAGATCCTGGTGCTAACAAATTTAACCACATCTTAGCCTTATCCCTAAGTTAAAAAGGAAAAAATTTAAGTCTAACAGCATCGTTTAAAACTCTGTCATATTTAAAGGTAGCACACAGTTCTAAAAAACTAGCGAGGTGTAAATTAGGATCTTCATTTGGTATACCTCTGAATTAATTATTTTGTACCATTTGGATAATAGCAAGTATAAGCTCAAATGAATGTATAAAATATTTATTAATTGTAAAGTCACACTTATCAACGCAAGTATACGTATCACTCAAGTAATATAGGGCTCTAATGGAATCCTTGGAAAATGGAATCCTAGATATTAATCCCACAGGGAGTAATATTAGAACTACGAACTAAGATTTTAGAAAAATAATGCTTTAATCGCAGCAATGGAATTCAATTTGCTTATCTGTCACTAATAGGCAATTGAAATAAATATGTAATTTTAATAACTATTAAATAACTAATTATACTAATGAAGGTTACTGTGATATTCAATATATAAGAAAGCATCCTTCTCCTTGTCAAGAAATTAAACTGAATGGTTAAAATGAATTAGTTCAAATTGTATTGTGAGAAATAGGAGCATACCAATTCTTTACGCTTTGGTCCAAGCATAAAGAAAATTGACTAGTCCTATGGTTATTTACTGAATCTACGGCTAGGCTGGGAGGATACCGACTCTCACTTCGGAGCTCCCACGTTCCCTTCGCCTGAGGGCTAACATCCACACTTTAGCACCTAAACGATAGGACTGAATTGGGGATTTCATTCTGTCACTCTAAAATCTTCAATTCTACGCCAGATAATTTTATTTTTCTATTTATTTGCACCCAACTTCCAAGGGCTTTGACCTCCCTGAATCTTGGATGTAATCTTCACTTTAGTTGTAAAACTCAACATATTTTAACAAATCAATCGGCCAGATTGAATGTAAATTAAGATCGAAGTGAAAAGATCATCACAATTTCCTAAACATTTTCATGACTTCACTAATTCAAATCACCATTTCACAAATCTCAAGACAAGGAGAAAGACAGAGAAAACTACTAAGATCTCATGGGGAAAATACAACAAAACTTAAAATTCATATATAAAATCAAAGTCATAAAAACTACAACAATAAATAAACTTATGTCTAATTTCTCTCCAATAAAATTTCTTGAAGTTCCTCTGAATCTCTTCCTTTCTTAACAACACACAGAATTCCTCTTCGAAGCGGCAAGAAGAAAGAAATCTCTCACTTTCCCTCCACTCTTACAATCTCTCAAAGAATTCCTCACAATT
>NW_018232076.1:55971-82617 GCF_001263595.1 Phalaenopsis equestris | reverse complement strand
TGTCTTTGGTGAATAACCCCGCCGAGCTCGCCGTCGACGGCCTCAAGGGCGCCGTCGGCGGGCCTTCTAAGTGAATTAAGTCTGGACTCTCGGGAAAAGTCCCCCGTCGGCACCCTAGTTCAAATCTTCACATTTTGGTCCTTTAAGCTCCAAATTTGCTCCTTTTGGCATCTTTTTTCTCAAATGACCCTAATTCATCATTCTTACAATTAAACATCAAAAATATCTTTCTTTAAAGTTTAATATCATCAAAAATAGTATAAAATAGGTATAAAAATTTTAACATATTTTCCTTTGGTCAATAGGTTCACTGTGGATAGAAGACCATAGGAAAAATATAAACTTGATTGAACTCATTAAAAATAACCCTACTTGTCACCAACCCCAAAAAATCATTGAAAATTATAATGGAATATTTATAAATATAAATTGCATAAAAATCATTCTCTACTATAATTTAGTGTTGAAGGAGCTCCCCATAAAAATTTAAGTCAATTGGAGTTAGTTTGACCATTCAAATGAATCAATTAAGTGAAATTATATTTTTGGCATTAAAATAATTATGTTAATTAAAATACAAGATTAAAAATCACCAAATTGGTTTTAGGAGCTCCTTATGACTAGAAGAACCTAAGAAAAATAAAAGTGGAATTAAAATAAATACTTTATTTTTGAGCTATTTTTAAGCATTTAAATAATTAAAAATTAATTAGAAAGTCATAGAAATTGCAAAAATGTTAAAACATAGTAAATTGTCACATTTGACTTGTTGATCACTTGAAACTAATTAAAATAATTTTCCTAAATTTCTAAGTCAAGATATTAATTTTGTAAAAGCTTAAAATGATTTTTTTAATTTCGCACTAAAATAATTCTAATGATTAAAATATAAATGACAAAGATATGAAATTTGTTTCTTTCAGTTCCCTTGACTCAGAGAGACTTTAGAAAAATATAAAACTTAATTTTTCACTTAAATAATATTTTATATTTAATTAATACTCAAAATGAACAAATAATTCTAATATTTAAATTAAACCTTTAAAAATCTTGAAAATTGGTCTAAGTGGTCTTCTAACCTAGGTAAGCCTCCAATAATTTTTTTAAGAAGAGTTTTTTTTTGTTGAGTTATTAAATTTTCATTAAAAATTCTTATTTTTTCATTAAAAATAGTTATAAAATTAAACTAATTCAGAAAAATCACATCTTCTCCTTTGATATTTTAATTGACCATGAATGGGGTAACATAAAATTTTTAAGTCATTTGAGTTTAATTTAACGAATTATAGGGTGTTAAAGACTTAGGTGAAAACTGGTAATTTTTATGATTTAGCCTTAATCAATATCTAAACTCAGTTAAAATGGGAAATTGGTAATGAATGATCTTAATTAACATGATTAAATGGTTGAAACACAAAGGGGTAAGTGGTAGTAACCAATCTTACTTTGATCTTATTAAAGATAAATTTGTAATTCCTTAAATTAATGAAGTTTGGAAGAATTATTAAATAAGAAGATATTAAAGTGAGTCCTTGATTTTGGAATATCATAACTCACTAATTTTAAACCTTAATTAATGGTGTATGATTCACGATAATGATTAAGAACATAATAGTTTAAAATCTTTTCCTTAAAATTGCAAATCTACCCATTAAGCTTTAAAGGCTTAGTAGTGAATTAGGCCTAATCAAATTTAGTCTAATGAGGTTTAGAAAATGAACTATGATTAATTTGAAACTTTGAAAACAACACTAGCTCATTCTTAAAAAGTCAAATTGGCTAAGCTTCTTAATTAAGTCAATTTGCCTCTCAAATTCTTTCAACTACATAATTTATAAATAAAATATCAAATGATAACTACCACATCCTTAAGAATTGCCTACAACATCAGTTCATTAAGTGTAAGGGTATGATAAGGATGAGTTATCAAGCAACATAATGAGTTTGAATGAACTCGGGACTTTTCAAGGGATTGTGAGATGCCCGGGGCCCGATCCCTGGACCTTTGACATACACTGTTGGATATCATGAAGCATGATTAAAATCACTATGCCTTGCTTGATAAATATTTGATACATTTAAATGAATAAGATCCACCAAGTTATGACATAGAATTCTGTAGGTTTATTATGAACCTATTTATAGGCTTTACTTTCCTACAAATTATAAATGTTTACTGCAAAAGATACTAAAGTTTCCGGTGGAGGAACGAGAAGACTCGACAGGTACGCTTTTATAGTATACAATATCTTCTTTTTTTCGACGTTTCTTATTATAATTTTCATGCTTATAAACTTGTAGGCTAAACAAAAATGTCACCATGCATGTAAAAACCAAAACCTTTAGGATAGCCACCAAATTGAAACCAAAACTAAAATCAAACAAAAAAAACTCACTGCCACAACATTCAAAATATAAAACAACTCAAAAATTAATTATAAACAAAACCAAATAAAAATTGCAAATAAATTAAAACATCTATATTAGATGATCGGGAATCCCTCGGAGGAGGTAACCTACAGTTGCTAATGAGATTTTCCACAGTCTAAATGAAAGTATGGAACTCATTTAGTTGAGTTTAGTAATATCATTTGGACTAAGTGAATCCAAAAGAAAATAGTGGTTTCAGAACGAGGGAACGTAGGATCCTAATCGGTGTGGCTCTAATCAACTTTAACATCTCCCATAATATTTAAAGATCCATAAAATTAGGAAACATATATTTTGACATCATAAAATGACACATTAGAAAAGTTAAACTTGTTACAAAGAGGAGCTTAGCTTGTGGGCAGCACAACCACCTTCAATAGCAAAACATGTCTACATCAGTTGAACCATTCCTTAGAATTAAACAACAATCCATAGGACTTCAAGGTTGTTTGCTTATGCAACATAAATCCTTAACTTTTCTTTAGGCTTTCGTATAACCCTCTTATACAATATAAGCCCTAACTCATTTTAGGATTCTGAGGTTGTCGTCTAAATCCTCTTACGACCTAAATCCTCTTATCTTCTAGGCTATTTGTGTGATTGTTTCACATGAATGTAAGTCCTAATTAATAAAATTGGTAAGATGAAACATGTAAATATTTCTCCTCTAAATTCAAGCCAACTCATAGATAGATTGGGAATTCACTGAGATTCTCTTCAGGATTTATGGAATCCCCTAGTTCTTCTTCCTTTGGGTTCTAAAAATAAATGTTCCAAATTTGAGTCATTCCCCTTTCACACCTCTTTGTCAAATCTTGTTGAAAAGTCCTATTCTTTGGAACTTCTTGAAAATAATATCTCCTGATTTATATTGAGAGTTTTCTTAGGTGACCTCAGTTATTGAGGATGTAATTAACTGTAGGGGCTTTCCCTTATGAGAAGCATTTCCAAGCCCAGCTTATTAAAAACCTTATCTAATTTTTCATAATAAATAAGGGAACCTGTCGACTTACAATAAAAATGGTTTCACAAACTAAATAGATGTCATATAATCTTTAGTTTATTTAATCAAGCTTTACCTGTAAGTAGTCTGTTTATCCCTCAGGATGGATACATTACTTGCAGCATTTGGCTAGTTTATTTAAACTACTGGGAATATGTGATCAGTTTGGTCTTGTATTTTCAAATTTTAAAAATATCATTTTCCAAACTATATATATTAAATTAATTAAAATAGATGTTAGGAATATCCATCCTAGCAGCCGACAACTTCATAACTCCCAATTTTTTAATGCCGACAACTTCTGGCGACTTTCCTGGAAATTGCTTCTCTATCCATTTTAATCAGGGAATATTTTCTTCATACATTGTTGATGTTTCCATGCCCCTTATGAACCAAATTACCCTTCTTCCATTGGAGTGCTTCACCCATTTCTTTCATAGGGAAGTACGATCAAATATTTTGGACTTCAGGGCCGTCTGTTCAAGCACCTTTGAGCAAAGTTATTAAGGAGTTCATTAGGACTTTATCTTTCTGTGAGGTCGGACCCCCAATACGTATGTTAGTGGACTAGTCTGCCCGGGCATTGTGCGTTGTAGAGTTGGTCCAGCACTGGGTCCTAAACTTTACTTTTCCCTTTGAGCTTGGTTTACTATTTTGCAAATTAAATCAATTTTTTTCTTGTTGTGTCTGCTCTTTAACCTTTCTTAATTAATTGAATCCTTCTACTTTCAAACTATTTTCACTAAATTTTAAACTTTTCATAAATTAAAAATAAAATAAAGACTTGCCCAGTCTACAGATCGGCCCTTTGTTAATTTTTTAGTGTTTGCAAAAGAATTATAAGGTATTGATCAAATGACTAACCCTAACATTTTCTTTTCGAAGCTTCTACAATGGCGTTCCCTATGCTCACTCTCCTTGCAACTCGTCAACTAGCCACAACGCTCGCAATATCACTCCCACCATCATGTTTGGAGCTAGATTCGATGAACTGGAAGTCGTAATGAAAGTCACCGCTCTGGAAGTTCAGGAGTCTACTATTAGATTTAATCTGAAATGTCCCCAAGATTTCCCTTCTTGCAACAAGGTGAAAAGTACTATTCCCCCGACACCTGCCAAGTTTGTTGTCCCCTTTTCAACTAAAGGAAAGGAGAATATGATCATAGAAGATGAAACTGAATAATTTACTGTCTCTCCATCAGTGTTTGGGATCATCTCAAGTTCAAAATCTGCGTTGCTGACTCAATCTCAAAGAAAGAGTCACAATTGAAAACCTCGGAGGGCAGCTAAGGCCTGAATTTCAGAAAAAGTATCAGATGATGATTGTGCTCACGAGGAAGAACTTGGATTATTAGAAACCTCTCCGCTTTTGCGAGGGAGTAGATTTTACCCACTGATGAATACTAATGGACATGCAAGTCTTCAAATGATTGTTGTTGCCTTACTATCACCTGATGGTCATAGCGGGGAGAGTGAGAAGCCCACTCTTATCACTAAAGTTTGCACAGTGTTCTAGAGATTGGTCACTAAAGAAAGATGTTCAATGGTCAAACTAATTAAACAAGTTGGATGTGCAGTATCTTCTCAAATGAAGAAAGAAAATCTAAAGGATGCCAGGACTGCTTGATAGTTCCATAAGTCAGCTGAAGCCTTACCAACATGTATTCCCGTCAGATTCCATCTAGGAAGCCAAATTGATACTATCATTACTACTGGAAATTTTGTTACCTCTACCACTTCAAGGTCTATAGGACGTCAACCGGTTAAGTCACATCTGGGTCAGAGGACTCAACTAATTGTCACACGTAAGAATGTCTCTAAAAGAGAAAATTAAAGAAATTACCCAGTATTGTGTTTAGTTCGCACTACGGGGAGCATGCCTCTCTCTGACATGTCGATGCCTCTATTGAGACACCCCGTCTCAAGTCATTATCATCAAGAAAGAAGGTGAGGGTACCAAAAGTCACCATACCAATTCGGTCTAGTGAGCCCACAGGGTAGAATGACATAATGAAACAAAAGTCTGAAGTATCTAATATCATTGCAACTGTTGCTCTAAAATTTGTTGAACAAGTGAAGGATGTTCAGGAAAGTCCTTCAGACCTTAAGAGGATTCAAGAGGGGAATATTGAAGAGAAAGTCAAAAAGCTCAGAGCTAAGATTTCCAAGTTATCCAAAGAACATGGTGTAACCATTGATTTTGATGATGAGGATTTTGATTTAAACGATTACCCTGATGAAGATTTCATGAACATTCAAGTCATCGAGACCATAGCTACCTCATCTACGTGTGATGCCCAACATCTTATTGAAGGGAATCCCGTGAATGATTTGTGCAGGGCTATTTTCTTAAGAGATGAAGAAATTAGTCAAATGGAAAAGATAATGGATGAGATGGACGCAACCATGGCCATCATGGCTACAGTTAATGGGCAATCCCAGTCACAATGGGTAACTTCTCTGGGGGTTAGCCAATCTGAAATAATCCATGTTGCCAATGAATGAAGATAAGTTGCCTCTACTAATGGAGAGGAGCAGGAAAAGAGAGATTCCTTATCAAGTACCATATTGGAGAAAATCTTAAAAAATTGGTAAAATAACAAGTTTAGGAGGCCCTATCCTAATCTAAGGGAGGTGCATTAATTTCAAGGGGTAGACCTTACTCGGAGGAGTTTGATGTCGTACCCTAGTTTTGCATCATCAAACTTTAATACATTCGACATGACCAAAAATCCCAAGCAACATATTGCAGACTTTCGAGCCAGTTGTGGAAACACCAAAAGAAATGAAGCCTTACTCTTCTAATAGTTCGTCAGCAGCCTGTCAGCAACTACTTTTGATTGGTATGCCGAGTAACTCAACGGATCGATAAAGACATTTGTTGAGTTAGAATAATTATTTGTCAAGAAGCTTGTTGAAGCACAACACCATGTTACTGTTGTAGATCTCGTATTAGAGAAGCTAGGGCCCAACGAGACTCTACTGGATTATATTTTGAGGTGGAGAAACCTTAGCATGAAATATGAACCTCAACTACAAGAATAGTATGCGATTAAGATTCTTTAGAAAAGCATCCATGGGCAATTAGCTTTCATTCTCAAGGGACTCACAATCAAGTCCTTCGAGAAATTGTTATGAAAATCCAGCAATTTACAGGAGAAAGTTAAACATATGGATTCCCAAGAGAAAGCCATGAAATCCAAGACAACCAGAGAATTTGAAAAGAAGTCTGGAGTAGTGGCAATAGTCAAAAAAAGAAAGCAACCGATAAAGATACATGCAGAGCACTCTACCAAAGTTCCCAACATTCGTTACAACACGCTCAACAACAAATACAGTGGTATGTCCAATCTAGCCAACGGACATACCGGGGAGGGCCATACCGAACATTTGGCAGAACAGGTCCAACTCTTACGGAATGAAAGAAAAGAGTTTATTCTTTCAAAGATGAGGCTATGCCCAAAATCTTCAGAAACTTGATGAAAAAGCAAGAATTTAGGTTGCCAGAACCAAGAAATCTCGAAGAAGCTGACAAGAAAGGCTATAATATTTTTTGTCCCTACCACCGAATGTTACGTGATACACCGAAAATATATGCATTTTTACACCCTTATTTTATACTCATTTTTTGTGATATTGCACTTTAATGTAAGGTATTTTGTTGCACTTTAATGTTTTTTTGTGATATTGCACTTTAATGTAAGGTATTTTGATGTTTTCTTTCAGGTTGTTGATTTTTAGGGCTTAAAGCAAAAAATAAAGAAACAAAGGTGAAATTTGGAGTCAAAATTACATTTTTGAAGAAATGCTCAGCATCAACAGCGCCGAGGTCAGCATTGATGGAGCAAAACAACTTAAGACTGGAGATTTTTACTCAACCCCAACGGCGCCAAAGTCAGTGCAGACCCCGTTTCTAGAAGGTTTGATGTATTTTGATAATTTTTTGAAGAGTTTTTGGAGGCACCTCTTGGAGAACCAACATTGGGCTCTATTAGGGGCTGAATTTCATAAAAAAAAGTGCTCTTCTACATTTTTCACTCCTCTATGTTCATTTTTTGCACCACATCATTCCATTCCACTACCATATTGGATTTAATTTTTTATTTTGCTTTTATAGTTTAGATTTTTTGTGGTGAGATTTAGTGTGAAACTTTCTGTAATAGTGTTGGAGAAGGAGAAAAGTGAGAGATATCTTCTTCCTGCATTTCTAAGGAAAGGCTACAAAGGATTTGCTTTGAGAAAGAGTTTTCAAATAAGTATTGTTTTTTATCAGTTTTGTATGAACTTTCTTTTATATATGAAATTTATGTTTTGGTATTTATTTCTCATGAAGCCACAGTAGTTCCCTCTATCTTTCTCCCTAATCTGAGATATGGTGAAATGAAGAGATAATATGGATGTGTCAATATTAAAATGTAAAATAAATTATGATGATTTTTCAGCTCAAAACTTAATTTACTTTTTGATCTAGCCAATCGAATTGTTAAAATGTGTTGTCAAACGTATGATCTAAGAAAGGGAGCATGAGTTCTACAACAGATTGAGGATCACATTTGATTCCATGGAGGAGACATCGTTCCTAGAATTTAGTGCAAATAAATAGGAAAATATTCTTTATTAGGTGTATAATTAGAGAATCTTTAAGGTGACAGACTAAATCTTCAATTCGGTCTTATCGTTTAAAAACTTAAGCGAGAGCTAGCCTTCAGGTGAAAGGAAGTGGGAGCTCTGGAGTGGGAGCTGGTATCCTCCTAGCCTAGCTATGAATTTTGAGACTAAACATTGAGATTAGTCAATGATTTTCTATGAAGTACATTAGGGTAGAGAATTAAAATTACTCCTATTTTGCACAATACATATTATGAACATTTATCTCATCTCATTTTACCATAGCTTCATTGTAGTGGGAAGGATGTTTTTTCACTTAAAAATCTTCGTTACATAAACATATTTAATAGATTACTATTTAATTTTTTAACTTTACATTTTTGATTTGATAATAGTTTGGAAATTTAATTTTGATTACTTGTAAACAAATAAAATTATCGACAGTGATTTTAATTAACTTTCTGTGAATTTCCTAGCAAATTTATCATTTCCAATTTAAACCTTGCCCGTGAAAATGATATTTGCGGCTTAAATAGAAAGTCCATTATTACTTGACAACGATACCTAAACTTGTGTAGAATATGAATATTAATTGATTATACTTATTTAAATTTTACACAATCTATCCCAAAAAAAAAATTGGATCAAGTTTTTGGCGTCGTTGCCAGGGAAGGTAACAGTTAAATTAAATAGTTTTGATAAATTAGGAAATTTAAAGATAATATATATACCATAAAAAATTAAAATATCAAAAATTAAAAAAAATATATTTTTATTATAGTGTTTATTTTACTTTGCCTACTTTTTTTTATGCGAAATATTAGATCTGAAGGTTAGTACCTTACGATTTAGAATTAGAAAGAACTATTAGGAAAAATCAAAAACAATAAAGAGAAATTAAAAATTTACTAAAATTTAAATGAAATGACAAATAACTTAGAAAATTCAATAAATGAGAATCGAGAAAGACCTTTAAAAGATTATACGAATCCGACAGCAGATGAACTTCACTTGACTATTCAAAATCCTGATGTTGTTACTAATTCAATTGAGCTTAAACTTGTTATTATCCAGATTATACAAAATAATCAGTTTAGAGGATCACCTACTAAAGATCCTGACTTTAATATTGCTAGTTTTCTTCAAATTTGTGCTACATTTAAATATGACGGAGTGTCTAATGATGTTGTTAGACTTAGAATTTTTCCTTTTTCATTAAGGGATAAAGCCAAGTCTTGGTTAAATTCGTTAGCACCTATATCTATTAGAACTTGGGGAGAACTATCACAAAAATTCTTAGCTAAATATTTCCCACCCTCGAAAACTGAATGATATTACATCTTTTTATCAGTTTGAAGGAGAATCGATACATGAAGCTTGGGAAAGATTTAAAGATCTTCTTAGAAAGTATCCACATCATGCTTTACCATATTGGTTAATAATTCAAATATACTATAATGGATTAGTAGGACCACTTAGATCTATTATAGATGCTACTGCGGGTGGTTCATTAATGTCAAAACCTTTTGATGAACTTTTGATGAAGCATATTTTGGTCCTCTGGAAGGGTAATTGAAGAAGTGACTACTAATAATTTTCAATGGAATAATTTTCAATGGCCCTCTGAAAGGGTAAATCCTAAGAGAGTAGCTAGTATTCATGATTCTGATGCAATGTCTATTTTAGCATCTTAAATTGCTACTATTTCTAAAAAAATTGATCAAATCGGAGTGAAATATTCTCAAATACCCCCAGTATTAGAGGAGAATTCACTAGGATAGATTATTGATACTCAATCATCTTATGAAACTTTAAACGCTACAAATAATCAAAATAATAATCCCTATTCTAACTATTTTAACATTGGATGGAAAAATCACCCTAATTTTAGTTGGAATAATTATAATAATTCAGTTAATCCATCCAGAAATCTAAACAATTAAGGAAATCCTAACTTTTGATCTTATTATCCTCAAGGATTTAACTCCAATCCTCACCCACAAGTTAAGGAAAAGAAGTTGATGATGGAAGAAGTGGTTTTGAATATGGGAAATAAAATACAGAATCAAGGGGCTGCTATTAGAAATATTGAAAATCAATTTGGAAAAATTGCTACTGCACTTAGTAATAGACCTTCTAGAATTCTTCCAAGTACTGTGGAAGTTAATCCAATAGATCATAATGAAAAGCAACTTAAAGCTATTCAATTACGAAGTCGAAAAGAAGTTGAAATAAGGATCAAAAGAGAAACTGAAGTTGATGAAGAGAAGGAAGAAATGGAAAATGATCAACAAGGAAATGAACAAACACAGGTCTCTGTAGAAAAGCCATTACCTCTGTTTCCTCAATGACTGAAGTAGAAGAATAAAGATAAATAATTTACAAAATTTCTGGAAATCCTTAAGAAGTTAATGATAAATATTCTTTTTGTTGAAGCTTTGGAATAAATGCCAAGTTATGTGAAATTTAGGAAGGATGTAGTAAACAAGAAAAGGAAGTTTACAGATCATGAGACTGTTACACTCAGTGAAGAGTGTGGTGCTATTATTCAAAAAAAGCTTCCTGAAAAATTAAAAGATCCTGCTAGTTTTACGATCCTTGTGCAATTGGAGAAAAGTTTTATGGAAAAGCTTTATGTGATTTAGGAGCGAGTATCAATCTTATGCCTTTACAATTTTTAAATGTTTATATTTGGGAAAAATTCCCCCTACTACTGCAACTCTTCAGTTAGCTGATTGATCAATAACTTATCGAGAAGGAGTCATAGAAGATGTGCTATTAAAAATTAGATAAATTTATTTTCTTAGTAGACTTTATAGTATTGGAGATGGAGGAAGATAAAGAGATTCCTATTATTTTAGGGAGACCATTTCTCGCAATAGGGAGAGCTGTAATAAATGTGTAAAAAGGAGAATTAATAATGAGGAGTGAAATTTATTATGGCGAAAGCTATGAAATATCCTATAATAGAAAAATATAATGAATGTTTCAGGATGGAAGTACGTGATTATCTAAGTAATGAGCAGTATAAGAAAGAGTTCGAAGATAAATTAAAGCAAGGCAAAATTTTTGATACTAAAGATGAAGTAAGAGTAGAAGAATTGATTTATATTCAGGGCAAATTTGAAGCATTAGACTTGCTAGAAAATGATAGTAAAAATCTTATTCCTTCAAGTATTAAACCACCTGAAATTCAATTGAAGATATTACATGCCCATTTAAAATATGTGTTTTTAGGAGAGTCGTCTACATTATATGTTATTTTATCTTCTAAGTTAACTGAAATTCAGGAATAAAAGTTGATAAAGATGTTGAAAAAGTATAAAAAAGCTTTTGTATGGACTTTAACAGATATTAAAGCAATTAGACCTTCAATTTGTATGCACAGAATTTTATTAGATGAGCTGTATGAACCTAAACTGGATCCTCAGAGAAAATTAAACCTCTTTGCTCAACTTGAAGTTCCACATATTGGTCCAAACCTCTAGCACATAATAGTTAGGTGGAGGGTCTCAAAGAGACTCCCCATAAGACTGTTTGACCTTAGGGTTGACCCTGGGTGTTGGTCTGGAGCTAGTTCACTCACTTACACTCACTTTCACCCTCATTCATTCACAAACCTAAACCTAACTTGTTGACTTTCAGCCCTTGATATTTTGGGAGAATCACGTAGATGGTCCCCTAGACCCACTGGCCCTAAGGTAGGGTTTAGCTAAGACAAGTACATAGAAGACCCAAATGGTGATTTCATTGGTCCATAGCTCATGCATAGTAGTTGGCACCCAAATTCTACGAAAAAGTCCAACTTGGCCTTTTGCCCCAAAATTCACCCAAATTACCTAAATACCCCCAAACCTTAAATTTGCCCAAAATTCTTAAATTCACCAAAATAATTAAAATTTGTTCAAAAATCCTTTCAAACCATTTTAAAATACCCAAATTGCCCAAAACCATCCAAAATTACCAAATTTACCAAAATACTCTTAAATTTGCCAAACTTATAAAAATACCCTTGGCACCTCAAAATGTTCCAAAACAACCAAACTCACTTCAAATGTCCCCAAAAACAATCAATTTAACCCAATTTGACCATTTTGACCAAAACCCCCAAATTGCCTTTAAAGGCCCAATTTTTCCAAAATCACTTCAAATGTCTATCAATTTGGGCCCAATCCTCCCCAATTTAAATTCTAAACACAAATTCATCTTTCATAATATCAATTAAAATAAAATCCAAGGCAAAATGACTCATTCTTTGAGCTCAATTTTGATCTAATTTAAACCCCCAATTTTGACCATATGACTTAACCCCACAAAATTTAACCCCATAGCCTACTAAATTTTCCCCAATTTGAATCATAAATTCTTCCTAACAATCCTAAACATCAAATTAGACCTTCATTTGGCCTTGATCAAGCCTCAATTTGACTCAATTTTAACCCACATTGAAAATCCCCAAATTGGCTATGTCCCCAAATTCCACAAAATTGAATGTCCTAACCCCATGAGAACTCTTCATGACATTCTTATAAACCATTTTCAACAATTAGTTTGGACCTAACCCAACTTTAGCCCAACCTAGACTCAAGTATAACCCAACAACCCCAAATTGACCAAATGCCCAAAATACCTCTAATTAAACATCCAAATCAATTTAAAATCACTCTAAACCTTTTTAAAACCTCTTGTAATGATCATCTACACTAAGTTGATCAATAAATTAAGCTCAGTGTCATGGCTAGCCTAACCCAAACCCAACTTCTAGCCATTTTGACGCAAATTGAGCCCCTTCACTAAAATTTACTTAGCGATGCCTAAGCCACCAAATTGATGACACCAAAGCTAAAAAGTACACCTTATGGACCAGGCTAGACACAATTAAACCAGTTAAGGTGAGCAACGGACCAATGGTCCCCTAATTTAAAGGATTTCACCCCATATTTGGCCTAAACTTGAAATATCTTTATCATCTTTGCTTACCCTTGGGAGTTAATCATAATTATCCACCCCCTGACCTCTCTGAACTCAGAGGTGGCTAGACTCTAGCTAGCCACCACCTCAACTGCTGAAAAAAGTCAGCCCAAAGGTGCCCCCATTGGCCAAAACCTAAAATTAAACCCCTTTGACTTGGCTCACTCTAATTAGATGCTTAAGCCTTTCTCCCCTCCACCTCAGCATGCTTTAGCACCTAACTCCCAGCCTTGAGCTCCATCAGGGAACCATGGCTTTAAATTAGCCTCTCCACGGCCAAAGAAGTGAGTGCTTGAAACATTGGGGAAACTCTGCCAAAATCTCACCAGAGCGTCTAAAAAACCATCCCAAGTGCAATCCCCTTGCTCTCGGCCACCCTAGCCACCCATTAAAGCAAATTTATTCACTAAAATTTGCCCTAAAATTAGGACAAATCTCTCCACTCCTCCATAGTGAACCAAACTTAAATTAAGTGTGCACACACCATCCCCACAGTGAAAGAAGTTGATTTCCCATTAAACTCCCCTCTGAAACAGCCTCTAGGATAGCTCTAGACTAACACCTGAAATCAAGTTTGATAAAAACCTTACCTAAACAATTAACTAGGGCACAAAAATTTGTATGGAGGTTCGTTGGACCTAATCAAAGCTACCACAACTATCTGATTGAGGCCTCCCCGCTCATACAATGGTATTGAACTTCAACCCTAATCTATCCCTTTTTTTGATTCATTATACGTATTTACTATATTTCATGTTGTTTATACCGTATAGATTGGTTCGTCTTGAGTAGATGAAGGTTTAGAAACAAACCTCATGTGATTTGGTTAAGTCTAGACAAAGATCTTAAGGTTCTAATGTGAACTGCTTACGGGTTAGGTCTCCTAGGGACGATGAACGGATGTCGTCCGATCACACGTATATCTAATGGACAAAGGAGATCAAGTCGGGACAGACTCTTGGTGCGTGAACCCCGGGCCTTGTGGCAGCAGAGGTGGATGGTGGTGACATATGGGAGAGTGTTGCGTGTGAGTTTGGAGCCGCCGTAGGTTAAGGGGACGTCGCATGAATAAGTAGAAAAATATGAATTTTCTGAATTATTTTAAATGCCTGAATTTCAAAAATCCATATATTTCTCCAGAAAAATCATAAAGATAAAATAAAAATATCCCCTTACATAGTAAATAGAGGAAAATAATGTCGACTAAAAATAAAAATTATTTTCTTATTCCCTTATTTTTAATGAATTAAATATCTTTTGGAGTATTTTAATTCATTATGATCAAACATTATTCACCATGGCTTGAAATTTTGAGAGATTATTTCTCATGATAGAGACTATGTCCTCTGATTTTTCGTGGGTTAAAGGACATCTATATGCTTCTAGCCCTATTTTTCAAGCTCGGGTGGCCATTTTGGCTTATGTTAATTATACAAATCAAAATATCACTTGAAAAATTGTGGAAATAATCTTAATAGGTTTTTTGTGGTCAGAGAAGTCTAGAAAAAATATCATGATGCCTTGAATTATCTTGTAAATTTTTATATTTAATTAAATGTAAATATCTTGTGTTAATTTTTTTAAAATTATATACTTATCAAAAATTAAGAAAATCAATCCCACATTATTCATAAAAATCATGTTTATACACTGTAAAAAATTGATTAAGTTCAAGTATTAAAGTTGATTTTCTAAGGAGCCAAAGTTGATTTTCTAAGTTGATTTTCTAAGGAGCCTTGTATTTTTGTATAAAAATAATTATAATAAATTAAACACACTTGGAAAAATTATAAAAAGTGGTTTTTTGACTTCCTCATGATCAGAGGCACTTGAGAAAATTAAAAATTATTTTTAGAAAAATACTTAATTTCTTAGCTTTATTTTAATTTTTAATATAATTAAAATAATTAAAAATCCAAAAAAATATCAAATTATTTCAAAATGTTCCTAATTATTTCCTGATCACTTGGGAGTCATTAAAGTATTTTTCCTAATTTTCCTAAGCTAAAATAAATGTTAAAGGCTTCAAAAATGAAATTTCTTTATTTTTCTATTAAAATATTGCATTGATTAAATTAAAAATCATAAAAAAAACAAAATTTGATTCTCTAAGTATTTTGAACTCAGAGGTCTAATCAAAGTATAAAAAATAATTTTGATAATTAAAACATTATTTTCTATTTAATTAAACCATTGAAACTTGTTTATAATTAAGTAATAATAGTAATAATTTAATTCAAAAAATCATGAAATTTTATCTAACTATTTCTCTAATCTAGGGAAACCTCTAATAATTTTCTCATAAATAAAATTTTATCTTGGAAAGTTAAATGAATCTTGGAAAGTTAAATGAAGTTAAATGAATCAATTTCTAAAAAAGCCTATTTTCTGGGTTTAAATGAATATTTAAATAAAATTAAATTTTGAGAAGTCTACAAATTCTCCTCTAACATTTAATTACCTCATGGATATGACACTCTAAACTCTCAAAGTCATTTGAGTTGTGGCTAATGAGTTAGGAGGTGAAGTACCCTAAAAACCAAATAGTCATTTTAGACTTTGGTGCCTTAATCAAAATTTGCATGAGGATCCTAATGAATTAATAGAATTACCTTTTGGTTACTTTCACCCTATGTACAAAAGTTTATTCAACAGGGACACTTGTTAAAACAAATGTCAAAAGATAAATTACAACTTTTTGAAAAATTATGGAATGTCAAAAGTCAAAATCCCAACTCGAAAGAGGTTCTCAGATTTGGTACAATCAGATTAGTTGATGATTTATAATTTTGCATGATTGTTACTAGTGATTCAGAAGAGGATTGCCTAGAAGTGGAGGATGACTCTACTGATCAACTATTAGAAGATGCTCCACCAGAATTTGAGGAAGAAATCAAATCAACTGCTGATAAATTGAAAAATATTAATCTCGGGATGGAAGAGCAGCCCCGACCTACATTTATAAGTTCTCTACATAACGATGAAGAATCTTTAGAGTTAATCAAACTCTTAAATGAATTCAAAGATTGTTTCGCATGGAGTTATGATGAAATGTCAGGACTGTCAGCAGAAGTTGCATTTCACAAATTCAAGGTGGACAAAGATGACCCCAGTAAAACAAGCTCCAAGAAGAATGCACTTTGAAATAGAGCAGCAAGCATAGCCGAGGTAAAGAAATTAATAGACGCTGACTTTGTAAGAGAAGAGCAATACCCCACATGGTTAGCCAACATTGTTCTAGTTAAGAAGAAAAATGGACAAATCTGTGTATGTGTCGACTTTAGGGATTTTAATAAAGCATATCCAAAAGATGAATTTCCATTGTCAATACCAGAAATGATGCTGGACATCGCATCGACACATGAAATTTTCTCTTTCATGGAAGGACCATGGGGGTATAACCAAATGAAGATGGTTCCCAAAGATGCAACACTTACAACATTCAGAACCAAGTGGAACGTCGTTTGTGTTGAAGAATGTTGTTTGGGTTGAAGAATGTTGAAGCAACATACCTATGAGCTATGAAAAAGATTTTTTATGATCTCATGATCTCATTCACAACCAAGTGGAATGCTACGTGCATGATTTGGTCATCAAAAGTAAACAGAAAATAAACCATTTGTACAATTTGAGGATCATGCTCGAACGATTACGACAGTACGACCTTAAAATGAAACCCTTAAAGTGCGCCTTCGGAGTTACCACCTTAGGCGTTACCTCTGGAAAATTTTTAGGATTTGTTGTCCGTCATCGGGGGATCAAGATCGACCCAGATAAGATTAAAGTTATCTTGGAAATGCCTCCACCCAAAACCCTCAAACAAATATGTTCCTTTCAAGGGAAGTTGACATATGTGAGACGCTTTATTTCTAATCTCTCAAGTAGGTGTCAACCCTTCTTGGCATTATTTAAAAAGGATACAAAATTTGTTTGGGAAGAGAAATGTCAGCGGGCCTTTGAGGATGTTAAGAAATATTTAATGACACCTCTTGTTTTGGCAGCCCTTATCTTGGGAAAACCTTTGATACATTATACTGTGGCCTTAGATGACTCTCTTGGAGCACTCTTAGCCCAAGTCAATGACGAGAGTAAAGAAAACGCACTATATTACTTGAGTCGTCGTCTAATACCGACGGAGATAAGGTATCTGCCTATTGAGAAGCATTGTATAGCTTTGATTTTCGCTGCCCAGAAGCTCAGACATTACATGTTTTCTCATAAAATTACCCTTATTTAAAAAGTTAATCCGTTGTAATATTTGATGACCCGACTAATACTCTCTGGACATCTAGCAAGATGGTCGATGATTTTGTTGCAATTTGATATAACTTTTGTTCCCCTCTATTCTATCAAGAGATAGATATTAGCAGATTTTCTCGCTGCACACCCACTTCTAGCTGGGTCCCCACTTAATGATGAATTGCTAGATGAACAAGTATTACAAATGGAATTCTCCAGTGCGCTACGCAGGGAGATGTATTTTTATGGATTTTCATCAGTCAAAAAGGACAAAGGATCAAACATAGTTATACCAGGCAAAGCAGGAATTTATAGAAGGCAAAGGATCAACCAGATAAGGGTATGCTGAGGTTCTCATACCACCTGACAGAGCCATGCACCAACAACGAAGCAGAATATGAAGAATATGAAGCCTTAATCACCAATCACCAGGTTGGAATTGGCAATCTCGATGGATATAACAGATATTGCCATCTACGGTGACTCACAACTCATCATTAAACAAGTCGATGGACAATACAAGATTTTGAAGCCAAGGTTAGTAGAATACCACTGGTACGCCATGAAGCTACTAGAACAGTTCAGCAATGTAACTTTCTACCAGATTCCTTGGGGAGATAATGCTGCTGCTGATGCTCTAGCAAAACTTTCTAAGAAGTTGGCATGCCTAATGAAGGATTTCATTGACAGTACAGTACAAGGAAGACATGTTTTGTCTTTAATCAACTTCAAAAATTTACACAAGCTTGAAAAATAAGAAGAAACAATGATTGTGGTTGCTAACATCAACTAAGATTAGCGTAAGACATTAATAGAATATTTACAGACTATAAATCTATCAGAAGATAATTCAGCAACGCATCACATCCAAGAAGGGCTATGTCATACGCTTTAGTGAGCAATATCCTCTATAAAAGATTGTTCTACCAGATGTGGTTGTGATGTATAAGCGAAACATAGGCACAGAATATTGTCAAAGAAGTACATGTTGGATTGTCTAGCACTCATCAGTCAAAGCCAAAGATGAAAATAAATATCAAGAGACTCAGATATTATTGGCCGGCAATGATGTATGACTGCATGGATACAACCAGAAGATGTCACCAGTGCCAACTGCATGGGGTGGTCTTACACCAACCTCTGAATGTGCTACACCCAACCATTTCTTCGTGGTCATTCGAGTGTTGGGGCACGGACATAATAGGTCTGAGAGACCCTCCATCCTCTAAAGGACACAAATTTATACTTGTAATTTTCCAAATGGGTAAAGTTAGTGTCGTTACGAGAGGTTACAGCACAACACATCCTTCAATTTTTGAAAATTCAAGTCTTCTACCATTTTAGAGTTCCGCGCAGAATAATTTCCGACATTAGGACAACCTTCAAGAGCAAAAAAATCAATAATTTCATCAACTAGCATGGGATAGACGGAAGATACTTTACGATCTACCGATCGACTACCCCAGGGCAAAGGGCCTGGTCGAGGCCTTCAACAAGACACTAGTACAGATTTTGAAGAAGACAATAGACTAAAACAAAAGAGATTGGCATAACAAACTCTTAGAAGCCCTGTGGGCCTACCGGACAACGTTCATGACTCCCACTCAGTGTACACCCTACATGCTCGTATACGGGCCCGAGGTCGTGCTAGCGCTAGAAGTCCAGACGCTGGCTCTTAAAGTCGTTGTCGCCAATCAACTTACAACAGAAGAAACTACAAAACACAAACTTAAAGAATTGGAAAGTTTTGAAGGAAAAAAACTAGAAGCACAACAACATTTGGAACTTTACCAAGTAAAGATGGTACAAGCTCATGACAAATTAATTTGCCCAAGGACATTTAAAGTTGGTGATCTTGTACTTATTCTCAAAAGGCCTATTCATGCATGGCACAAGCTAGGTGGAAAATTTGAGCCAACTTGGGAGGGATCATTTATCATAGAAAAGGTCTATTCAGGAGGAACACACCAGCTGGTGGATTTTCTAAGGTGAAAGACCCATGTTGTCAATCAACGGGCGATACTTGAAGACATACTATGCAACTTGACATTGCTTGAATTTAAATTTTGAACTTTTCATTATTCTGGAGTTATTTATTTTGCCAAATGTCTGTGATTGGGTCCAAAAATTTTGTAATAAAATTAACTTCAATAAAATTAACTTGTAATAAAATTAACTTCAATAAAATGAAAATTTTTGAATTTACATACTTTGATTTTCTTCTTTCTACTTTTAAGTTTGATATCTTACTAGTGATTTTCTCGCTGACATAAACTAAAATTTTGCCTAATAAACACTTTGTTTTGATCTTGTTCCTACTAAATTTCAGCTTGCTGATCTTTTTCCTATCGTCTGCAGAGAAAATATCAAGACAAAAGTTAATTTTTGCTTTGAAAGATGGTTAGAATCTCGCACTCAAGGAGGAAATGACACCGCATGGTGGCATCATAGACTTAGACATGGACTTCGGTGAAGTCGATGTAGATTATGAGGGCCCCTTGATGGGCGTGGTCAGTCGTCAAGAAAGTGAAGGGCTACCATCACTGTTAAAAATCAGCACCAAGGAGGATTCCTCTCTGAAGGGGAAGAAAGTGATAATGCAGCAAAATCCAATAAAAGGGAGTAGTCGTCTGCCATCTCTTATAACTGCACCAACCGGAGGTCTAGTCACTATTGAAGCCGAGAGACTGCCAGATGCACCGTTACGAAGGATGCAATGAAGAAATGCCAATCGTCGAAAACATAGAGCTTTTCTACGTTAAAAGAGAAAACGTCAGAAGGAGGCAGAAAACTTGCTTACTCTGATCCATGAGGGGAAGATCTACGATCTATGCATGAGAGGGACGTCCTCCAGCTTGCTTGCCATAGAGGATGAGTCCAAGTTAACTATAGAGCCAATGATACGATAGGTTTCAGTCAATCTTTGAGCAGATTGCCCGACATGCAACGCCAAGATTCCCACACGGATACCAGCTACGGGGGCATATTTGGAATGCCCGGACTGCAACATCCTCCACCTAGAGCGTTATAGTACTCTGAAGGAGTACACGTCCACCAATGATGGATTTCATATCACTAATCACCCAATGGGGGAATCATATATTCCGCTAAATACAGAGACAACACCAGCATGGATTCCTACTGATATTGAAATGAGGGAGCATCCTTGACAGTCGCTAATCATCACCATGGAAGAATACTACAAAATGAGTCAAGTAAAGAAAAGAGAATTTGAATTTTATGAAGAAGTTCAAGGAAGATTTGTCAATATAATAGAAGACTTGGAGTTGTACATGAGAGTCTTCTCTGAAAACAACAAAAAAAGCTTTCCTGACTGCATATTCGACTTAACGGATAGGGTTTAAGTTGGTCTTCTAATGGAAAGGACTTATTCCGAACCACAGAAATGGATGTGTGGAAAAGGCAGAATCATCATACAATGTGGTTGCTGTTTTAAATTTACCAAGGAAAGACAAGGAAATCCCCTCGGGGATTTTAATACATGATGAGGTAGATCCGTTGCCTCGTATGATAAAGTGGATGGTTCAATGGAGCATACTTCTAGCTGGTTGCATTCCTAAAAGCTGCATCATCATTATTATTGACCTCACTTTTGGTTGAGGTTTAGTTTTTCCTCTTTAGTGGCCTGAGGTCTAGCCATAGGACTTTCCTATTGACTCATCTTAGAAAACTAAACAATGAACCCTCACGACCCCTCACCATTAGAAGTTCTATACTCCTCTTTACTCAGCTTGAAGTTCCACAAATTGGCCCTAGCCTCTAGCACTTAGTATGTGGGGTCACTATGGGGGAACTCAAAATGAGTCACTCTAAGGACTACAGGACCTTAAGGTTGACCCTGGGTGTTGGTCTAGGGCTTAAGGCACTTACTTACACTCACAATCACTCACAATCCTAAACTTTAACTTCTAAGTTTTGCCCCTAAACACCCCTAAATTACCTAGATACCCTTGGGACCACAAAATTGGCCAAAATTCCCAAATTTACCCAAAATACCTAAATTAGTTCAAAAATCATTTCAAACACCTTGAAAACACCCAAACTACCCAAAATCACCAAAATTTGCCAAATTACCAAAATACCCCTCCTTACCCCAAAATTTCAAAAATTCTAAAAAATCCCAAAAATCTCCAAAACCTTCTAAATATTCCTAATTTCATTTTTCTCAACTACCACATGACTCAATTTGTCCAATTTGACCATCATTGATCAAAACCCCTAAATTCTCCTTTAAAGACCCATATTTTACCCAAATTACCTCAAATGTCTATCCAATTGGTCTCAATTTCCCCCAATTTCAATTCTAAACTCAAATTCACCCTTAATGTGACCAATATAAACCAAATCCAAGCAAAATTGGTTCACGATTTGAGCCTAATTTTGATTTAGATCAAAACCCCAAATTTGCCCCAACTTGGCCAAGTCTCAAAATCTCACCAAATTGATGGCCTTAGCCCCAAAATTTCCACTCCATCACTTCATGAAAAATCTTCACAACATCTCCCTTGATCATTTTGACAATTCAATTAGGACTTATCCCAAGGCTAACCCAAACTAGACCCATGCCTAACCCAACATGCTCAAATTGACCAAATTTCAAAAATCCTTCAAATTGACCCACCAATTGTACTCAAAATCACTTCAATCCTTCACCAAAAATCTTCATAACAATCATTTAAACAATTTTGATCAATAAATTGGGTCAACTAACATGGCTAGCCTAGCCCAAACCCAAGCTTTGATCACTTGAACCCACATTGACTTGAACCCACAAAGATGGTCTAGCTACTCCAAAGTCACCAAATTAATGACTCTACAGCAAACCCCAAAATTAACGCCCCCCCAGCCATTAGTTGGACCCTAGTGACCAGCCTAAACCCCATGAAACCACCTGAACTAAGCCATGGACCAAAGGTCCTCTAAATTAAGGGATTTCATTCCATATTTGCATAAGCATAGGCTATCTTTGCCAAAACAATGCCTCGTTAAATTAAATTGCTTTGACATATTCCCCTGGGTTCCCTGAGCTCCTGGCCACCTCCCCTGGCCGGCCGGCTAACCTAGTGGCCGGAAAATGGCTAAACCGAGAGCCACCCCCATGGGATTAAACCCAATTCAAACTTAGAGTCCACATCATCCAAATTGAAGCTCAGAGCCTTTTTTCTCTCCACCTACACAGCACATTTCACCCCCCAATTGACCATGGCAGCAAGCCTAAGGCCATTTTTTATAAAAGTTCCCCTTCACAGCCATGGAGGTAGAGCTAAAAAATTCTTAGAGAGAGCCCTCCAAACTTCTCACAGAGCTTCTCTGAGACCTCCTCAGTGTAATCCAACCATCACATTGCTTTGAATCCCATTGCTGGAGCCCAATTTTTGAGCTCAAAACCTTGTCGAACATAGGACAAAGCTCTCTACACCTCTACACTCTACCAAACTCAAATTAAACTCACCCACACCTTCACAACATTGAAAGAAGCAATAGCCCGATCAAATTCCCCTTCCATAGAGCTCCTAGCATAGCTCTAGACCAACACCTGAAATCGGCTTTGGTCAAACTCATATCTAGATATTTCACCAAGACCATAGGCTCAATCCCTAGCCTCATTGGACCCCAATGAAAAAATGTGCCGAGACTCTCTGATCAAAGCTTCCCTTCTCAGAGCCAAGGTATAAAACTTCTCTTCCTCTCAAGCTTATTTTGATTCTCAATTTGATTAGGCTTAATTTTAATTTAATTGCATATTACCGTATGGATGTGTTTGTCTCACTTAGATGAGTCCATAGGATCAAACCCAAAGTAATTTGGTTCAATCTAAGCCGAGATCTTAGGGTTTTAGTTTGGAAGGTCAGGGGATCACTCTATCGGCGAAGATGACGAGGAGCCATCCGATCGTGCGTGTATCGGATGAATGGAGGAGATCGAGCTAGACAGTGCTTCCTAACATGAACCGTGAGTCGAGTCAGTAGCTACGTGGAAGGTGGCGTTGAATGAGAGCGTGCCACGTGGAGCTTAGGAGATGCCTAGGATCCAGTCAGCGCCACGCGTTTAAATAGATAATAAATAAAGAATTTAAAAAATAGATAAATAGGGAATTTAAAAAATAAAAAAATGATCCCTAACTTTAAAAATTCATATCTTGGTGTAGAAAAATCACAAAAATAAAATAAAAATACCCACTTGCTCAGTGAATAGAATGAATAAAATAGAATAATGTGAAAATAATTTGAAGTCCATTTGATGCATATTTTATTTTTAATTAATTAAACACTGATTTGAATGTTTTGATTCTCCATGCATGTAGGAATATCACCATGGCTTGAAATTTTAGCATGTTGATACCTCTGTGTTAAGGAACATCCTCTAATTTTTCTAAAGTTAGAGGAGGTCCCTAGACAGAGATCTATATTTTTCAATTTTATGTGTTTTATTTACATAAATTAATCATGATAATTAGCACGTTGCTTAAAAAATCTAAGAAAATTTTGGAAGGTTTACTATAACTAGAGAACCCTTACGAAAAGTTCTCATGAGTCAAATGAGTCAAGTCATTTAAAATGTCAAGTCATTTAAAATGGACCTAATCTTCACAAACCCTAAATCACTAAGATAATTTATTTTGGAAAATACAAACATTAAAATGACTTGATTTTTTTATTCCAATACCATTTAGGATCCAGAGAACTCACCATAAAAATTTTAAAGTATTTTGAGTTTATTTGGTAACTTAAGTTAATTTTTCAAGATAAATATCATTTTGGCACTTAACTGATTTTTTTAAAAAACAAAATACAACTCAAAAATTTATAAAAACTTTTTATTTGAGTTCTCCGTGATTAGGGGTATTTTTTAAAAATAAAATAGAGTTTAAAATAAAAACTTGATTTTTAGTCTATTTTTAAAAAATATTTAAATAATTAAAAATCCATAAAAATCACAAAAATAAAAAAATTCATGGAAATTATTTAAATTGCTTCCTAAGCACTTAGGAACAATTGGAATTTTCTTTCTTGATTTTATAAACAAAGAAATTGAATTTTCAAAGCTTAAAAATGATTTTTAAATGCTAAAATAGGTTTTCACTAAAAATAATTCCAATAAATCAAATTAAAACTTTCTTTAAAATATTAAATTTTCTTCTTTAGGTTCTCCAACCTCATGAAGGTTTTTTAAAAAATTAAAACTTAATTTTCCCCATTTAAAGTATTTAATATTTAATAAATACCTCAAAAATTTAAATAATTTTTAAAATTTAAATAAAATACAAAAAATCAAGAAATTGGGTCCAAAGGCTTCTCTAGTCTAAGTCTACCTTCAGTAAAAATTTCAAGTAATTAAGATTTACCTTGGTCAAGTTAGGAATTTTCTTTCAGGAATCCTAGTTTTGCATGAAAATAATTATATAAATTAAATTAAATTTTGAAAAATCACATTTTCTCCATTGATGTCTTAATTGACTGACGAATGAGGTGGGATAAAAATTTCAAAGTAATTTTAATTGAATTTGATGAACTATGAAGTGTTAGAGCCTCAGGGGCAAATATGTAACTTTGGAAATATAGCCTTAATTAAAATTTAGGCCTAATTTCAGAAAGGGAAATGGGAAATCTTTGATTCTAATTAACATATTTGGATGTTTGAAATATAAGGGGTTGACTGGTAGAAACCAACCTCACGTGTCCTAATTAAAAAGGATAAATTTATAATTTCCTTAAATTACGTAAATTTGGAAGTTTATTAAAATTAAATGATCCTAGATTTAGGGATATGATTTTGGGTGTCAATAATTCACTAATTTAATACCCCTATTTGATCTTCAAATGAAATTCAAATAATGAATCATGACCACCTAAAATTTTAACCTTTCAAAATTGACAAGACACTCACCTAGGTCTTAAGGACTCACTTAGGTCTTAAGGGCTTAGTAGTGACTTAAGCTAAATCAAATTTTATTTAAATAAGGATTAGAAAAGTAAACATTATTAAAACATTTTTTAAACACTACAAGCCCAATTAGGATAAAAATTTGGCTAAGTGTTCCAATAACAATAACTTGCCTCTATAAGGGTCTTCACCCACGTAATATTCAAAATTAAATTACAAATACAAATTGCCTTACTCTTAGGGATAATTGATACATCAATGTTCATTGAGCATTAGGGTGTTCACATGATGAATTATTAAGCAACATAATAAGCTTAAATGAGCTCGAGGCTGTTCACCAGGTAATAAGAGGGAATCATGGACCTGCTTCTTCCTCTTAACTTGTTGATACCTTGGAGAGCTACTAAGCTTAATATGTTTTGCTTGACTAATATCATCCTTAATAAAATTAATAAGGACCCACCAAGATATGATCTAGGGTTAGGTGGGTCGCCAAACTTTACTTCCCTCTTTCATATAAACTGCCTTAACATACCTTTAAGTTTCAGGTGGTGGAACGAGAAGACTCTTCAGGTATGCTTTTACAGTTTTCAACGTTGTCTTTCTTGTACTTTCTTGTACTCTTAATACCTACAAATTTGCATGCTAAAATGTTACCCTGCATGAAAACTAAAACTGCTAGGATAGCCAACTGCTAGGATAGCCGCTAAAATCAACCAAGATAAAATTTACCGTCATAACATCCAAAAAAAAAAAAAAAAAACACACCCCCCCGCCACAACATTCAAAATATAAAACAACTCAAAACTTTATCACAAACATCACACAAAACTACAACTATAATTAAATTAAGACGTCTCTATCGGATGATCGGGAATCCCTCAGAGGAGGTAAACTGTGATTTCTAACGAGGCTTCCCACGGTCTAAATGAAATTATGGAAGTCATTAAGTTCAGTTTAGTAAATACATTTGGACTAAGCGAGTCCACTAGAAAAAAGTGGTGCTAGAACGAGGGAACCGTAGGATCCTAACCGGTGTCACTCTAATCAAATTTAACATGCCCCCATAAAATTTAAAGAAATTTAACCATAGGGCCACCTGATTTGAAATCATAACTTGACACACTAGAAAATTCAAACTGTCGCGGCAAGGAGCTTAGAGTTAGCATGGTGGGCAGCACGACCATCTTCAACAGCAAAATCTGTCTTCCCCAGCTAAACCAATCTTCCATCCTTAGATATAAACAACAAAGCCATAGGATTTCAAGGTTGTCTGCCTAGTGCAACATAAATCCTCACCTTATCTTTAGACCTTTGTATAGCCCTGCTATACAATTTGAGCCCTAACTTGTCTTAGGGTTCCGAGGTTGTCGTTTTTCACGACCTAAATCCTCATATCTTCCAAGTTATTTGTGTGATAGTTTCACACTAATGTAAGCCCTAGCCATTAAAATTGGCAGGATGAAACACTTAAATATTTCTCCTCAAAA
>NW_018232076.1:52599-55536 GCF_001263595.1 Phalaenopsis equestris | reverse complement strand
GTACATCGCTCTTCCATTTTAACTATAAAAAATATGGGACCAGTTTGATTTCATATTTTTCTAAAACTATATATAAATATAAATTAAAACGTCCTTCCGAAGCGAGCGACGGGATTTTGATTTCGGTGACCGACAGCTTCTTACGGGTAACTCCCCCAACCAAAAATAGCACCGACAAATATCTACGATCAAGGCGATTGCATTCCCCTGCATATAGATCATCATGATTTTGTTAGAACTTTTTGCACGGTCTCCTTCATGAGTAAGAGCAATATCCTGTTCGGGAAATAAATAGATGTTATTGGCCCCAAAAATTTCAGAGGATCCATGAAGATTCCATTATCAGTGGGTTCAGTACTAATTTTCAAAGGAAATCAAGCAAACCTCGCCAAACACTGCATTCCAAGGGTATAAAACCGCAGGGTGTCTGTAACTTTTAGAAGGATGGATAGTAACAAAATGTCGTATGGATTTCGACCAGATTCAGAGTTGAAAGAACTACAACCTTACGAGCTATGAGAGGGTTGTACCTCTAAGCAGATGTAAAGGGAACTCTTGTCCTGGAGCGTGGCTTAGTAGGTCAGCTCGATCGAGAGCTCACCCCACCGAGGATGGACGGTCAAGGGATACCTTTTTGTACTATATTTTGACACAGCAAATATGATGATATATGTATCAGATATGCTCAGCTTGTAATATATACCCAACAAGAGATATTTTCAGATGTACTTTTGATGCATTCGACATATTGTACTTTTTGATGCTTCAGCATATATTTAATCTGTAACACCTCTTTGAAGCAGATTAATGAAATCTCTTTCAGAATTTAGTCTATTTCCTCAATTTCCCTTTTGTGTGACGGATAAAGAAGCCATAAAACCATACATTGGTTTCAAACTGCAACGAATAAGGAAAAAAATAATAAAAACTTGATAATAATAAAATTCAAACAAAGTACTCTTTCAACCAACAAAAATTGAATTTTGGAAATATATTTTGATAATTAAATGTGATAAAAACAACAAGAAAAGAAAATAAATCAATTGAGTTATTTTCTCTCAATTTTGAGGTCTCTTACTCTTTTCTCGCACAGCATGATTGTCCTTGTGTGCACTAATTCTCTTCACATCCCTGCGAAATTTCACATTATGCACGAAATCTTACGAAATTTACAATTTTTTGTCACCAATACTTATCCTCACATGACACATATCTATGAGTTCAACACAACAAATGTTCTACACTATTTTCATATTGTTCTCGAGCACAGTACCAAGACGCTAATTCTTTTTCCCGCTACCCCTTTGGGTTGGATGTGAGTCCCAGCACTTTCCTCCCCAACATAGCAGATATTTCCCCTTGTCACCATTTGGGTTGGATATGAGTCCCAAAGCTTTCCTCCCTAATGTGGCACATGTCTTCGAGATTGGTATAAAACCCCCTTAAATGGAACACGACATCCAATGGAACACAATGGAACACGACATCCTATTCTTAATCCTCGAGATTACTATAAGACACCCTTAAATGGAACACGACATCCTATTCTCAATCCTCGAGATTGGTATAAGACCCCCTTGAATGGAACCTGGCATCGTATTCTCAATCTTTGAGGTCGGTACCTAAATTATGACTCTCTTTTTGGGATTGATTCCTAAATTTAAATTCTTATTTGAGGATCAATACCTAAATTCTGATTCCTATCTTTTGAGATCGGTACCTAAATTTCGACTCTCGTACTTGAGATTGATACATAAATTTTAATTCTCATTTCAGGATCAGTACATAATTTCTGAATTCTATCTTTTGAGGTTGGTACTTAAATTTTGAAACTCTTTTTTTGAGATTCACACTTAAATTTCAATTCTCATTTCAGGATCAATACCTAAATTTTGATTTCTTCCTTCCAAGATTGGTACCTAAATTCTGATTCTCTTTCTGAGATTGATACCTAAATTTCAATTCTCATTTGGGGATCAGTACCTAAATTTGGATTCCCTCCTTTCGGGGTTGGTACCTAAATTCTGATTCACATTCTAAGATTGATACCTAAATTTCAATTCTCATTCTGGGATCAGTACCTAAATTCTTATTCTTATTTTTGAGGTTGGTACCTAAATTTTGATTCCTATCCTTGAGGTTGGTACCTAAATTCCAATTCTCTTTCTGAGATTGATACCAAAATTTCAATTCTCATTTTAGAATCAATACCTAAATTATGATTCCTATCTTTTGAGGTTGGTACCAAAATACTGATTCTCTTTTTAAGATTGATACATAAATTTCAATTCTCATTCCAGTATCAGTACTTAAATTTTGATTTCCTGCTTTTGAGGTCGGTACCTAAATTCTGACACCCCTTTTTGAGATTGACACTTAAATTTCAATTCCCATCTCGGGGTCAGCACCTAAATTCTGATTCCATCCTTTTAAGGTTGGTTTCTCTCAAATCATGTATCTATCCCAAAGGATAAACATAAGACATGAGGATGAGGCTCGATCAATAAACTAGAAAAAGTTATGACATTCGTTTGGTCTGTGAAACTATTGTATTGGCTGACAAGTTCCCCTATTTAATATAAGGAATTAAATAGGGTTTATATTATGCTGGGTTCGGGAAAAGCTTCCTATAAGGGCAAGCCCCTATAATTAATTACATCATATATAATTGAAGTTACCTATCAATACTCTCGATAAAAGTCAAGAAAAACTACCTTCAAGGAGTTCAAATGGTAAGGACATTTCAAAGATATTGGACTAAGAAGTGATTTGTGTGAAGTAATCAGCACAAATACCCTTGAAGATGTGAGGATTTAAGTCGTGTCAAACGACTACCTCGGAATCCTAAGGCGAGCTAGGGCTTAGATTATACAATACGATTGTACAAATGCCTAAAAGATGTGTTTGAGGATTTATGTTGCACTAGGCAAACAACCT
>NW_018232076.1:47741-50397 GCF_001263595.1 Phalaenopsis equestris | reverse complement strand
TTGAAATTTTTATGGTGAGTTCTCTGACTCATAAGCCACAGTGGAGAATAAAAATCAATTGATTTTGATCTCTATGTATTCCAAATTAAATGTTTTAAGAAAATTAGAGTTTGCTCAGAATAATTAAGGTTTGCTCAAAACAGTGATGTTTTGATTCTTAAAAATTATGAAATTATTCCCTAAGACTACTCTAGCCATAAGGAACTCACATGAATTTTTGTAGATCTTTCTAAGCCATATACAATTTTCTATAATTATTTGAATAGAAAATACATAAAAACTTAGAAAATTAAGATCTCTGTCTATAGATTTCCTGTCTTTGGAAAAATTCTCAAGTTGTTCACCTAGACAGAGGCTACAAAATATAAAAATTTGGGGTCAAGGTGATAATTCAATATGAATGGAGAATTGAAAAACCCCTAACCCTAATTTATTTTTTAAAAATAATCCTCTGTTCACTGAGCAAGAGGGTATTTTTGTTTTATTTGTATGAATTTTCTATGCAAAGATATGGATTTTTGAAGTTTAGGAGCTATTTTCTGAATTTATTAAATATCCTATTTATTTATTCAAATCGCGGGCTGACTGGATCATCGAATCCGTCGAAAAGCCACGCGACGCGCTCCTATTCCACGCCACCTTCCGAGTCAACTGCCACGCGTCCCACCATTTCGTTCCATAGGATCATCCGGCTTGATCTCCGTCGTTCATTCAATACACGCGAAAATGGACGGCATCTGTTCATCATCCCCGATAGACTTAACCGAGAGCCGTCCATTTTAAAACCTTAATATCTCTCTCATTTCTTAATGGATTTTAGTGATTATTTTTTTAAATTACTCGTCTTAAAGAGAAGAACACATCTATATGGTAAACATGCTATGAAATCAAGCCATTATAAATGGAGACAGAGATTCTTCACACCTTCGTTAGGTCCCAAAGAGCTTAGGGATGAAGCCTCTGGCTCTAGTGTAAAGCCTATGTATGATTTCGACCACAACCGATTTTGGGTGTTGGTTGAGAGCTATGGTGGAGGCTATTTCAGGGGGGGTAATTGATGGGGGTTTTGCCTCTTTCACTGTTGTGAAGGTGTAGGGCCAATTTATTTGGAGTTTGGTGCTGTGTAGGTTGGGATTAAGATTTTTCCTGGTTTCGAGCAGAAATTCAAGCTCAAAATTGGATTGCCATGGTGGATTTGAGAGGAGGAAATGGATTGCAATGAACTAAGGGTCTCTTAGGGAAGCTCTCTGAGGGGTTTGGAAGGCCTCAGTGAAAATTTTTTTTACCACCCACTATTCATGGTTCTTCTTGACATGCATTTGGGTATTAACCATTGGGGGGCTCACGGTTTTGGGCTTTAGCTTGGATTAAAGTGGCTAACCAAGTGTAGGATCAAGGATAAAGCTTATGATGCTCAGTAAAAATGGAACCATAGGGTATGGACATGTGGTATGGCAAGTACTTTGATTTAACCCCCTCCTTATCTCTTTAAAAATTTTCTTAAAAAAATTTACCCATGAGATAAATATCAAGCTTAACCATGGGTGGATGGCTGGCTTTAAACTCAACCCTAGGGTCTAGGATGAGTTATGGTAAGGCTCATTTGACCATACCAAGCTCAATTGATTTGGATTTGACCATAAGTCCAAGAAGGTGCATATGACCAAATCTTGTGTTTGGACTAGGTTAGGCATGTCAATTGGCCCAATTAAATATGGTATTTGGTGTAAGAGACCATGAAGAATAGCTTTCATGAGGGGTGAAAGTCATTTTGAGGTCAATTGGTTAATCAATTTGGTGAATTTTTTATTTTTGACCCATTTTAAGCATATTGGGCTAAGTTTGGGTCAAACTTGGGCTAGCCATGGGCTAAGTCCAAATTCATTGTTGTGGTTGGTGTAAGACATCATAATGAACAATTTTCATGAATGATGAAAATTGTTTTGAAGTTGATTTGGTGGTCAATTTGGATGGATTTTGATGTGTTTTGGTTTTAGACCTAAATTAAGCATGTAGGGCTAAATTTAGGTCAAAATTAGGCTAGCTTTAGGCTAAGTCCAAATTGATTGTTGGGTTTGGTATAAAATATCATGATAAACAACTTTCATGAAGGATAAAAATTGTTTTGAAGTTGATTTAGTGGATTTTGATGAAATTTGGATTTAGACCCAATTTAGGCATATGGATCTAATTTGGGTCAAACTTAAGCTAGCTTTGGACTAAGCTCAAATTGATTGTTGTGTTTGATCAAAAATGACCTTATAAAGGATTTTCAATAAAAATTGGATGCCAATTTGAGGTTTAAGGCATTCAATTGTTGAGATTTGGGGTGTTAGCCAATGTTAGGGCTAATTTGGGGTTTTCATCAAAGGTGGTCAAATTGACTAAATTGGACCGTGTTATAGTTGGACAAAATGAAATTGAGAATATTTTGAATTTATTGGGATTTTTTTGGGAATTTTTGGAGTTTTTTGGATTTTTTTGGCCATGGAGGGGCATTTTGGTAATTTGGCCATTTTTGTCAGTTTTGGCAAATTTGGATGTATTCAAAGTGTTTGGAATGAATTTTGATCAGTTTTGGGTATTTTGGCAAAATTTGGGAATTTGGCCAAATTTGGGTTCCAAGGGCAGTTAGGTAATTTGGAGGTGTCTAGGG
>NW_018232076.1:33819-47687 GCF_001263595.1 Phalaenopsis equestris | reverse complement strand
TAAATGAACCATGGATCAATGAAATCCCATTTTGGGCTCTCATGTATTGATCTTAGCCAGGGTAATGTGGGGGTATGGTATACCTTAACTCCAAACCAACACCTAGGGTGAATCCTAAGGCTAAGTAGTCCTATAGGAACTTTCCTTGAGTTCCCTCATAATGATCTTACCTACTATGTGCTAGAAGTTAAGATCAATATGTGGAATTTCAGGTTGAGTAAAGAGAAGAGTTTTGAGTTTCTAATGGTGAGGATACCTTTCCTAGTTTTCTAAGACTAGTCAATAGGAAAGTCCTATGGCTCGACCTAGGCTACTAAAGAAGTTTCTAGACCTCAACCAAAAGTGAGGTCAACAGATACCTAAATTTTAATTCTCATTTCAGAACCAGTAACTATATTCTGATTCCCTCCTTTCGAGGTCGGTAACTAATTTTTTATTCTCTTTTTTTGGGATTGATACCTAAATTTCAATTCTCATTTTGGGACCAGTACCTAAATTCTGATTCCCTCCTTCCGAGGTCGATAACTAAATTCTGATTTACTTTCTGAGATTGATACCTAAATTTTAATTCCCATTTCAGGATCAGTACCTAAATTTTGATTCCCTTCTTTGAAGGTTGGTAACTAAATTTTGACTTTCCTTTTTGTGATTAATACCTAAATTTTAATTCCCATCTCGGGGTTAGCACCTACTGATTCCTATCCTCCAAAAACACCTGAAACTTGATAATTTGAAACCCACTTTCCCATCCCCAACAAGAGTTCCTACTCCTTTTTTTTGATCGGATATTCACCTCCTATATCCCCAGCAGAAACAATTAGCACTCAATTTTTACAGTCTTTTCTAGGATTGTTGACTTAGGAGTTTGTATTAGTTTTGTTGATCTTGTCGGTCACGCCAATACGCGCAGTGCGCCTGCCCAGCATACTACACCTATTGGGAGTTCATTTGTTGACCTCACTTTTGGTTAAGGTCTAGCCATAGGGTTATCCTAATTACTATTCATAGAAAACTAGAAAAGGAACCCACGCCCTTAAAAACTCTAAACTCCTCTTTGATCAACTTGAAGTTCCACATATTAGTCCTAACCTCTAGCTCTTAGTAAGTGGGGTTAGTATGGAAGATCTCAAGGAGAGTCCCCATAGGACAGCTTGACCTTAGGGCTGACCCTGGGTGTTGTTCTGGAGCTATTTCACTCACTTACACTCACTTTAACTCTCATTCACTCACAACCCTAAACCCAACTTGTTGACTTTGAGCCCTTGATATTTTTGGGAGACTCAAGTATATGGTCCCCTAGACCCACTGACCCTAAGCTAGGGTTTAGCTAAGACCAGTACATAGAGGACCCAAATGAGGATTTCATTGTTCCATAGCTCATGCATAGTGGTTGGCACCCCAATTCTACCAAATTGTTCAACTTGGTCATTTGCCCCCAAATCTACCTAAATTACCTAAATACCCCAAAACCTAATTTTGGCCAAAATTCTTAAATTCACTCAAAATACCCAAATTTGTTCAAAAATCATTTCAAACTATTTTAAAATACCCAAATTGTCCAAAAACATCCAAAATTGCCTAATTTACCAAAATACCCTTAAATTTGCCAAAATTACAAAAATACCCTTGACACCCCAAACTTTCCCAAAACATCCAAAATTACTTCAAATGTCTCCAAAACCAATTTGGACACCTCAATTGAACCAAATTTGACCATTTTGACAAAAACCCCAAATTGTCTTTAAAGGCTCAATTTCTCTAAAATCACTTCAAATGTCCATCTATTTGGCCCCAATCCTCCCCAATTTCAATTTTAAACTCAAATTCATTATTCATATGATCAATTCAAATGAAATCCAAGATTAAATTACCCATGCTTTGAGCTCAATTTTGATCAAAGTCAAACCCCCAATTTTGGCCATATGACTTACCCACCAAATTTAACCCCATAACCTACTCAATTTGCCCCAATTTGAATCCTAAATTCTTCCTAAAAATCCTAAACATCAAATTGGACCTTCATTATGCCTTGGTCAAGCCTCAATTTCACTCAATTTCAACCCACATTCAAAATCCTCAAAATTTCCCCAAAGTGGCTATGTCCCCAAATTCCACCAAATTTAATGCCCTAAACCCCAAAATTGACACCTAATTGATGTTATGAACTATTAATGATATTCCTATAGACCATTTTCTACCATCAATTTCAACCTAACCAACCTTTAGCCTAACCTAGACCCAAGTCTAACCGAACACCCCCAAATTGACAAAATGCCCAAAATCCCCCTAATTGAACCTCCATATCAATTCAAAATCACTCTAAATCATTTAAAAATCTCTTGTGACAATCATCTACACCACATTGATCAATTAATTGAGCTCAATGTCATGGCTAGCCTAACCCAAACCCAACTTCTAGTCATTTTGACCCAAATTGAACCCCTTCACTAAAACTGACTTAGCCATGCCTAAGCCACCAAATTGATAATACAACAACAACCAAGTACACCTTATAGACCAAGCTAGACCCACCTAAACCAACCAAGGTGAACTATGGACCAATGGTCCCTTGATTTAAGGGATTTCACCCCATATTTGGCCTAAACTTGAAATATCTTTGCCATCATAGCTTACCCTTGTGAGTTAAGCTTACCCTTGTTAATCATAATTAGCCACCCTCTGACCTCCCTGAGCTCAGAGGTAACTAAACTCTGGCTAGCCACAATTCAACCACTGGAAACAGCCAGCCCAAAGGTGGCCTCATTGGACAAAACCCAAAATTAAACCCCCTTGACTTGGCTCACTATAATTGTATGCTTGAGTCTTTCTCCTCTCCACCTCATCATGCTTTATCACCAAACTCTCAACCCTGAGCTCCATCAGACATCCATGGCCTTAAATTGACCTCTCCATGGCCAAAGAAGTGAGTGCTTGAAACCTTGGGAAAACTCTATCAAAATCTCACCAGAGCCTCTCCAAACCATCCCAAGTGCAATCCCCTTGCTCTCAGCCACTCATAGACACCCAATAGAGTCAATTTCTTCACAAAAATTTGCTCTAAAACTAGTATAGATCTCTCTACTCCTCCACAGTGAACCAAACTTCAATTAATTGTTCACAACTAGGATAGCTCTAGACCAACACCTGAAATCAAGTTTGATCAAAAACATACCTAGATAATTCACCAGGATACAAGACTTCATCTGGAGGTTCGTTCAACCCAATCCAAGCTACCACAATCATCTAAATGAGGCCTTTCCTCTCAGACAAAGGTATTGAACTTCAACCCTAATCCGATCCTTTTTTCATTCATTATACGTATTTACTATATTTCATATCATATATACCGTATAGATAGGTTCGTCTTCAGTACATGAAAATTCTGTGCAATTTTCTTGAGTCCAGATGAAGATGTTAAGGTTTTAGTGTGAACGGCTTACGGGTTAGGTCACTTAAGGACGATGAATGTATGTCGTCCGATCGCGCGTGTATCCAATGAACGAAGGAGATCAAGCTCAACGGACTCTTGGTGCATGAGCCGCGGACCACGTGATAGCTGAGGTGGATGGCGGCGATGAATGGGAGTGCACCGCATGTAAGTTCAAAGCCGTCGTAGGTTGAGGTGGCGCTGCATGGATAAGTACATAAATACTAATTTTTAAAATTATTTTAAATGCCTGAACTTCAAAAACCAATATCTTTCTCTAGGAAAATCTTTAAAATAAAATAAAAACACCCACTTACTCATTAAATAGAGAAGAATAATGTGGACTAAAAATAAAAATTATTTTTGCTAAAAAAAAAAAATTATTTTCTTATTCCCTCATTTTTAATGAATTAAATACCCTCTGGAGTTATTTAATTCATTACGATCAAACATTGCTCACCATGAATTGAAATTTTGATGGTTTGTTCCTCATGAGAGAGACTATGGCCTCTAATTCTTCTAAGGGCAGAGAACATCTCTACGCTTCTAGCCCTAATTTTCAAGCTAAGGTAGGCATTTTGGCTTATTTTAATTATATAAATCAAAATATCACTTCGAAATTTGTGAGAATAATTTTATTTTGTTTTTGGTGTTCAAAAATGTCTAGGAATAATATCATGATGTCTTGAATTATTGATACACTAAAAATACATGCATATTTAGACATATTTTATACTAATTTTCTGTGACATTGCACTTTAAAGGAAGTTATTTTCATGTTTTGTTCTAGGTTCTTAATTTTTAGGACTTGAAGCGAAAAATGAAGCAAAAAGAATGGAATTTGGAGTCAAAATCAAGCTTTTAGAAGAAATGTTCAACGCCGACGACGCCAGACTGGGCGCTGACGGCGCTAGATTGGGCTCTAACGACGCCATTTGACAGAGAGCACAGATTAAGTAAATGGTTACTGGCGCCGACAGTTCCAATGTTAGTGCAAGCCCTTTTCTAGAAGATTCAGCAAATTTGGATGTTTTTTAAAGATTTTTTGGATGCACCTATTCAAAAACCGACATTAGGCTCTTTTTAGAGAGAAAAAATGTTTAGAAAAGACCTCCCTTCACACCCTTCAACCACTTTCCATTCTCTTCCACGCTATTTTACATTCCCTATAGCCACTTAAAGTCCATTAGTCATTTATTTTCTTTATAGTTTTGAGTTTTTGTGGAGATTTTAAGTGTGAATTCTTCTCTAAGAGTGTTGTAGAGGGAGAGAAGTGAGAGATTTCTTCTTTTTACGTTTCCTAAGAGAGGCTACAAGGGATTTTCTTTGAGAAGGAGTTTCAGATAAGTGTTGTTTATTTATTATTGTTGTATGAACTTTCTTTTATATATGAAATTTGTGTTTTGTTGTATCTTTCTCATGAAGTCTGAGTAGTTTCCTTTATCTTTCTCCCTACTGTGAGATATGGTGAAATGAAGAGATGACTTGGATGTGTCAATGTTAAAATATAAAATAAATTGTGATGGTTTTCAACTCCGTTCTTAATTTACTTTTCAATATTGCCAATTGAATTGTTAAAACATGTTGTGAAACATATAATCCGGGAAATGGAGTATGAGTTCTACAACAGAGTAAGAATCACATTTAATTCCATGAAGAAGTATTTCGTTCTTGAATTAAGTGCAAATAAATAGGGAAATATACATTGTTGGGTGTAGAATTGGAGATTTTAGGGTTACAGATTAAAATCCCCAATTTAATCTTAATGTTTAAGAACTAAAGCGAATGTTAGCTTTCAGGGGAAGGGAAGTGGGAGCTCTGGAGGGAGAGCCAGTATCCTTCTAGCCTAGTCACAATTTTAAGGACTAAACCTGAGATTCGCAAATGATTTTCTATAACACTAAATCAAGGTAGAGAATTAGTATTGCTCCTATTTGACATAATACATATTTAAACCATTTGCCTCATCTTATTTTACCAAAAACTCATTGTAGTGGGAAAGATGTTTTTTCATACTAGAAAATTTCATCACATAGACAAAGTTTAGTAGTTACTATTTTAAAGTTACTATTTAAACTTTGCATTTAAGTTTTGCTAGTAGTTAATAATTTAGTTCTGATAGTATCTCAAACATTCAAAATTAGTGACAGTAATTTTCTTTTATTTCTATAAATTTTCAAGTTAATTTATCATTTCAAATTTAAACCTTTCTCGTGGGATCGATATTTGGGGCTTAAATAGAAAGTCTTATATTACTTGATAACGATACGTATACTCACGTAGAAACCCTACATTCAGTGATTAACGTTCCTATTCATATAATATCACATCAAATTTTTGGCACCGTTTTAAAGCGGAGTCAACTTTATAATTTGTATACAACTATATTCTCTGGAATCAATTATCTTGTTAATTTTTATATTTAATTAAATGTAAATATCTTTTGTTAATTTTTGTAAATTATAGACTTATCAAAAATTAACAAAATCTATCCCACATTGTTCATAAAAATCATGTTTATATACTGAAAAAATTAGATTAAGTTCAAGTATTAAAGTTGATTTTCTAAGGAACCTTGTATTTTTGTACAAAAATAATTATAATAAATTAAATACACTTGGTAAAATTATGAAAAGTAGTTTTATGAGTTTGTTGTGATCAGAGGCACTTGGGAAAAAAAATTATTTTTAGAAAAATACTTAATTTTTTAGCTTTATTTTAAATTTTAAAATAATTAAAAATAAATAAAAATCCAAAAAATATCAAAATTTTTCAAAATCTTCCTAATGGTTTCCTAATCACTTGGGAATCATTAAAGTATTTTTCCTAATTTTCCTAAATTAAAATAAATTTTAAAGCTTAAAAAATGAATTTTCTTTATTTTTCCCATTAAAATAATTACAATGATTAGATTAAAAATCATTAAAATACAAAATTTGATTCTCTAAGTTTTCCTAACTCAAAGAAGTCTAATAAAATAATAAAAATTATTTTGATAGTTAAAACATTATTTTCTATCTAATTAAACCATTGAAACTTGTTAATCATTAAATAGTAATAATAATAATTTAATTCAAAAAATCATTAAATTTTGTCCAAGTATTTCTCTGATCTCGAGAAACCTCTAATAATTTTCTCATAAAAAAACTTTATCATGGAAAGTTAAATGAATCAATTTCTAAAAAAACTTTTTTTAAATGAATATTTAAATAAAATTAAATTTTGAGAAGTCCACATATTCTCCTCTAACATTATAATTACCTCATGGATATGATACTCTAAACTCTTAAAGTCGTTGGAGTTGTGGTTAATGAGTTATGAGGTAAAGTGCCCCAACAACAAAATAGTCATTTTATACTTTGGTTCCTTAATCAAAATTTAGGATTAACAAGGGAAAATGAGTAATTTTGATTTTAATAAACATGTTTGGATGATTGAAACACAATGAGATTAAAAGGTAGAAACTCACTTACCACCTTTGCACAACATAAGAAAAATCATAACTCTCCTATTCTTCATGACTTAGAAGTTAAATAAGATCAAATGATTTTTAAGTGATGGGCTTAAGATAGAAGAGGTGACAATTTACTTTTCTCAAGCCCAAAGTTAAGGATGATGTGATCATTTAATAAGAATACACATCACTTATATCAAACTTTTGATGCTCACCATTTCACTTATTATGATTGTTAAAGGCTTGGTAGTGACCTAGGCTCAATGTCTAAACTCAATTGATCAAATTTTGAAGGTAACATGATTGGTGATTAACATCTTTAAATACTACATTTATTAAATACTACAAGCCTGACCTTAATTGTGGGCACCACAATCTTAAATGACCTAAACTTGCCTTAGGGGCACCAACTCACATAAGTCTTAAATGAAACATAAATTGATTAACTGGGTATCTTCTCCTTGGGATAATTAAATTGTCAAGTTCCACTGAACAATGGGGTGGTCATACTTTGACCTCAGATGATTAATGGAACAGTATGATAAGCTCGAAATGAACTCGAAATATTTCAATACATCTTCAAAATGGTCCAGGAACATACCTCAAGCATTTTTTAAATCTATTAGACTTTTTGAAAGGCAAATTGGACTTGGCATATTTCATTCTAAAATCCCTACTAGGATCTTTAGAAATTCAACAAAATCATAACTTGGGGGTTTGGCAGCTAAACCTTCGTTTAGTCCTGCAATTTAAGTTCCCTGCAAAGTTATGTACATACTTTGTAAATACTAATTTTCAGGTGCTGGAATGGGAAGAATCGCAAGTATGCTTTTAAATTAATGCATTTACCTTGCTGTATTTTTTTTCTCGAGCTTGCATGTTAAACAACGATGTCACCCTGCATGAAAACCAAAACTGCTAGGATAGCCAGGATAGCCACAAACTGCTAGGATAGCCACAAAACCAAAACCTAAACCAAAACTAAAATTAATCAAGATAAAACCCCCCACCACAACATTCAAAATGTAAGACAACTCTAAATTTAATAACAAACATCACAAAAAAAAACTAAAATTTGCAACTAAATTAAAACGTCTCTATCGGATGATCGGGAACTCCTCAGAGGAGGTAACCTACAGTTGCTAACGAGATTTCCCATAGTATAAATGAAAGTATGGAACTCATTAAGTTGATTTTAGTAAATTCATATGGACTAAGTAAATATGAAAGAAAATAGTGGCACTAGAACGAGGGAACAAAGGGGAGCCGTAGGATCTTAACCGGTGTCGCTCTAATCAACTTTAATATGCCCTATAATATTTAAACAACCATAACCATAGGAACATTTGATTTGACATCATAACTTGACACATTAGAAAACTTAAACAAGTCACAACGAGGAGCTTGGAGCTAGTAGTGTGGGCAGCATGACCATCTTCATCAGCAAGTGGATCTATAATGACATATCTTTATTTATAATTAAATAACAAGCCATAGGATTTTGAGGTGGTTTGCTTTTGCGACATAAATCCTCTACTCATCTTTAGGAGTTTTGTATAGCTCTACTTTACAATATAAGCCCTAACCCGTCTTAAGATTCCGAGGTTTTTGTTTGTCACGACCTAAATCCTCACATCTTTCAGGCCAATTGTATGATTGTTTCACATGAATGCAAGTCTTTAACAAATAAAATTGACAGGATGAAACATTTAAATAATCTCTCTACAAAACTGAAATGAAACATTAGAATAGCTTGGGAATTCACCGAGGTTCTCCTCAGGATTTATGACATCCCCCAGCTCTTCTTCCTTTGGACTCTATAACAAAATGTTCCAAATTTGAGTCATCCCACTTTCACACCTCTTTATTCAATTTCATTGAAAATTCCTATCCTTTTGAACTCCTTGAAGATAATATTCCTGATTTTTGAAGATAATAAACTCCTTGAAGATAATATTCCTGATTTTTATCGAGAGTTTTCATAGGTGACTTCGATTATCTAAGATGTAATTAACTATAGGGGCTTGCCAATATAAGAAGCTTTTCCAAATCAAGCTTAATATAAAGTCTATTTAATTCTTTGTATTAAATAAGAGAATTTGTCTGCAAATAAAATGGTTTTCACAGATCAAACGGATGTCATATATTTCTTAATTTATTTGATTGAGCCTCACCCTTAAGTCTTGTGTTAATCTTTTAGGATAGATACAAGGTTTAAGGTGTAGTGAAATAATAAAAAATAGTTACACATAAGAGAAGAGGGGGAAGAGAGAGAAGGTCATTGGACAAAAGGAAGGCCAATGGGGGAGGAATCCTCTTGCTAACCAATGGGACTTCAGTGTGAAGACCCCTTCTAGCCAACCAATTGGATGGTCTATTACCTTCTCTATGTATGTGAGTGACAATTATGGACCAGTTTTTCAGCAAAAGGTGAATCCCAGAAATCTAGAAAATTAAGTTCCAGGGAATGTCACAAGAACCCTTGATGATGTTGATAAGAAGTAAGGTTGATAAGAAGTTGATAAGAAGTAAGGAATCAGATTCAACCCACAGCTGGTTAAAATTGCTGGTTTTGGCAAAATAGAGAGCCCAAAAAACTGCTTGACATTCAGCATCAAGAGGATCAATAGCTGCATATTGTGAATTATAGCTATCATTAGTATTGACCTTTATCCAGCCATTCTAGGGGAGAGACCAGCCAATTTTCAAAACTTTAGTAACAGAAGGTTTAAAAGAGGGGGTCAGCTCCAACACAGCTCTAAACTTTTTGAGTTTAATCAATTTTTATAAATAAGCAATGCAATTCAGACCAACTTTCATAGGATCTAAGGGAATTGCTTCATACTTCAGATGATTTCTAGCCATCCAAACAAACCAAGACACAATATTGGGGATAACTTGAAGTTTGCCACCCCTCCAATCAGACCAACAATTATAGAAAACATCCCATGAAAGATTCATGGTAGGAACATTCAGTTTTGCTAGCACAAAATTTCAAATTTGTTGTACCTAAGGGCAGGCAAAGAAAAGGTGAGCAAGGGTCTCCTTCTCTGTCAGATAAAAAATACATCTAGAGGGTCCTCTAAGACCCTTCAATTTTAAGATATCATCAATGGGAATGAGCTTTGAGAAGAGTCTCTAAATGAAAAAGGGCATGGAAGGAATAAGAAACCTGTTCCAAATTATATGACCCCAATCTACCACCTATTAGAGAGGGGTAGGTTGAGATAAGTTCTTTTTTACTACAATTCTGTCCTTTTTCCCTTGTTGAATAGAAATTTTCTGAATATTAGAGATTTGAGAGGGGTTGCAGAATGGAAGGATGGGATTCAGATTCTAATTGTCACTCTCCCAAAGATCCTTTACTAACTTGGGGAAGGCTAGAGCATTGTGATCTTGAAGTAGGCTGCCTTCCAAAGACTAATTATCCCACCAGAGGTTTACCAAACCTTCACCAATCTCCCATACAAACATTTAGCTTCCTCCCTAATCTGTCTGTAGCATCTTTTTCCACATAGGAGAGTCCCCCAAGCTAATAGATAAGTGAGTAGGATACTTACAGTATTTACCCCATAAGAATTCAACCCAAAGGGAGTCCTGAGATATGAATTTAATCCAGAGTTTACAAAGGTTAGTGCGCATTATTTGAGGAAAGGACTTAAAGCCCAACCCTCCTTCCATTAAAGGTTTACAAGATTTAGCCCAAGTGGTCTAGTGTTTTTGTTTCCTTTGAATAGCCCACAAAAATCTATTGAACATTCCTTCTAATAGTCTTTGAGTAGCCTTCTTCATAACATTCATTTGCAAGAGATAAGATGGAATGGCAGATAAAACACTCTTCAGAAGGGTTATCCTACCCCCATTGGATAAATAAGAATTCTCCTAGGCTTGCAGTTTGCTTTGAATCGTCTCTAGGATATGATCAAACTGAAAAACTTTAGTTCTCCCTTTGATAAGAAACACCCCTAGATATTTCACTGGAAGGCAGCTGTTGGTAAGGCCAGTTAAGTCAGAAACTCAGTTCTTAAACTTACTCTTGCATTGTTTGCTGAAAATAGAAATGCATTTCTGGACATTCATCTTCATTCCAGAAACATCTTGGAAATTCTCCAAGCACTGCATAAATAATCTAACAGCAAGTTTGGAAGCTTTGGAAAGATAATAATATCATCAGCTAAAGCCAAATGATTAATTAAGATGGAATATCTATGACTGTAAAGGGAGTGGGGTTTCTTGATTGCCATTTCATTCATAGCTGTGGATAAGTAGTCAAAGACCAAAATAAATATTGTAGGAGAGAGTGGATCAACTTGTTTAATACCTCTAGATGAACTAAAAAAAATCATGTGAATTTCCATTAATTAAGACTAAATGAAAATTTTTTGCCACCCATCTATTTCTTAGAGAGACAAAAGAAAGGGGAAAACCTCCAACAATGAGTACTTGTTCAATAAAGTTCCAACTGATTGTATCATATGATTTTCTAATATCCAATTTGATAATTAAATTCCCTCCTCTAGTGGTTATGTCCAGATCTAATACTAACTCTTGGGCCAAGAGAACATTATCCACAATGCTTCTACCCTTGATAAAGGCTGTCTGATTCCTACTGACAATTTGATTCAAATGAAGTTGTAATCTATGGACCAAAACTTTGCTTATAATCTTTGAAATAATAGAAGTAAGGGTAATAGGTCTGAAATTTTCCCATTGGTGAGGAGGTTTCTCTTTGGGAACCAAAGTAATTGTAAATGAGGAGAAATATTTGGGGAGATCAACACCCCAGAAAAAAATTTGGACTGTTGTAATAACATCTCTCTTCACAATCAGCAAAGCCTTTTTATAGGAACCCATCTGGTCCAGTAACCTTAGTATTATCAATAGAATTGAGGGCAACTCAGATTTCCTTCTCATCAGGAATAGCAGTGAGAGAAAGGCTTTTAGTGAACTCCCTTTCCTTATCAAATAGAGTGTATTGAATGGCAAGCTTGAGGACAGGAGGTTGTTTGAAAATTTCTTGAAAATACTGAACAACATTCAAAGGTATACCTTCAGCAGAAGTAATCAATTGTCCATCTTGTGTAATGATTTTGTGAAGAGTATTGCATTTCTTCCTATAGTTGATGCAGGCATGGTAATATTTAGAATTTCTATCCCAATCACAGAATTTCATTCTATTTGCCTTTTGAGCATAGAATGAGAGCATAGAACTCCTCTTGCATATTGATGGCATCCAGCAGTTGTTCATTAGCAGTGTAGATCAGTTTCAGAACCAGGACCATTGACTATGAGTTGTTCTATTTGCAGTACCTTCTTTTCAACCTTTAGAACCTTGCTATCAATTTTCCTCACTACTTCCCGGTTCCACTTAGATAGATGTTTACTGACTTTTTTATGTAAGAGACAGATTTTGATACCAGGAATGTGATGGTGTACATAAGCCCAAGCCAGAGAGACTTGATTTAAAAGATCACCATGCATGGACCACATATTAAGATATCTAAAATTGGCTTTGCTTTTAGTAGTGTTGGCAAGTGTTGGCAAATATATTAACAAGTAAAGGTCTATGGTCAGACCCACTCATAGCCAAGTGTTGGACAGATGTGTGAAGAAAATCTCTAAACCAAATGTCATTCATCAAAATTCTATCCAGCCTCTCCCATATCTTCTTCCTTCTCCATGTGAACTTAGGACTAGTAAATCTCAAATCATATAGTCCAGCAGACTGGATATTATCATTGAAAAAGTTCATAAGGTTGATATCAGGAGATCTCCCACCCTTCTTCTCATTAGGTGAAGAGAGGCAATTGAAGTCACCCCCAACAAAACATAAATCCCTTATAGAATTACTGAAATCTTGTAACTGTTGCCAGAGTTCCTGTCTAGCATTGGAAGAGCAGCCAACATATATAAATGTGGCAAAGCCATTATAACTATTTATGTTAAGTTTAAAATGAATGAATTGGTCTCCCTCTTTGATGACAGTACATTGAATCTTCTGCTTGCAGAACAACCAAATTTTACTATTAGCGTTAACAAGTAGCTGAAATTCAAGGAATTTCCACACAATTGTATTGATATGTTTAGATATCATAGGTTCAAATATTGCAATGATCCAAGGTTTATACATCCTATTGAGAGCTAGAATTCTATTTAGGGATCTAGGATGTGCTAATCCCTTAAAATTCCAATTGATTGAATTCATTTAACCAATTGAGGTGGACTTTCCTCTCCTCCTAGTCCTAACAGTGCTAGAAGGGAGAGTGAGGTCTTCCTCCAACTATGAAGAGGAAGGAAGGAGATTCCTTAGTTCCCAAGGAATTTTCTTATTTTTTTCTTTCTGAATTTGCCATCCTTCTTCATTTTTTTTTGTTATATGCAATAGCAAAGGATCTTCCACTGGAATATCAATATCATTATCCCTTATTTCAACAGGAGGTGTTTGAATTGCAGTACACTGTAACTGTTCAACTTGAGGTGATGCTGGGATAGAATGAAGCTACTCAGCCTGAGGTTGTGGAACATTTTTCATAGAATTATAAGGATTGACAGCACTTTTATCAATATTTTGAGATAATTCAGGCAACTCCTATAAAGTGGCCTCCTGAGTCCTTGCCCCAGGAAATTCAGAATCCTGGGCTGCAGTTCTATCATCAGCTAGCATCTCAATTCCCTGTGCCTCTTTTTCCTCAGGATTAGGTCTGACTAACCTTCTTCTAAGATTGGGATGAAGCCTAAAGCATTTCTCATTAGTATGGCCAAACATTTTTCAGTGATGACAGTAATATGGCCTTTGCTCAATTAATATTGATGGAAGGAGCATTATACGGCTCCCTACGTGTTTATGAGAAATAAAAGTACATAAAAACTAAATTGGAAGGTCCCCTGTCTAAAATCCAAACAACAAAATGCCTCACACCTAAAGAGGGTGACAATCCACAAAAAGAGCCCTTACAAAAAGTATATATATATATATATATATATATA
>NW_018232076.1:24088-33659 GCF_001263595.1 Phalaenopsis equestris | reverse complement strand
TATATATATAAAGCATACACCAATAAAAAATAGCCTAGGCAGGGGCCCTCTCCAACATAACAAACGTAAGTAAACAGAAAATACAAGTATACACCCAAACAAGACAAAACAACTAAGAAACAAGGAGCTCAGCCTCAATGGAAGACCAGCACGACTCATGACCATTAAACTATGGTCCCAGCATTTGTTTTTGCACTCTTAGGTAAGGAATTTGGAGTTTGTCCCCCTGAGTTAACAGGTGGAGTGGGGGGGAGAGGGTTGTGGAGACTTCAGCATGCTCAGCATTTGCACCCTCCATAGCCAGGAAGTTAGCAGGCTTGTTTACTTCCCTATACACAAAAGAGAAATGAATCTTAATTTCAAGGCTAAAATTTTTAATCTTGTGAATCCATTGGTTAATGTGCCAAGGGGAAGAAATCTTAATAGTCAGCAGCTCCACCAGCAGGGAGGAGTCCACTTCAACAGAAATCCACTTCCACTTGTTATCCTTAGCAAACTTTAACGCCGAATAAAGAGCAGCAACTTCAATTTCCAAAGCATCTTCAGCAATATATGGGGCCTTATAGAAGAGCAAAGTATGCCCTATGTGATCCCTAAAAATTACCCCAATACCTGCTCTCTTGTTTGTGTAGCTTCCATCAGTATTGATTTTAATGAATGGGTAAGGAGGTCTCTCCCATCTAACCTTGATGATCTTAATATTATTAGCATCCATGGTGGGTAAGGTCTGCAGGATCTTAGGGAACCTCCTCCAACTTATCAACTTATTTAGATGTGTCAAGCAGTTAATCTTCACCCTAGTAGAGCTGACCTCCCTCTCCTAATGTTTGGCCTTGTTCCTAGCCATCCAGAGGAACCAAGCAACAATGAAGGGGATTGGCATGAGGTTAATCTCCTGCCAATCTTTAATAAAATCTATTATGTTATCCCAACCAATATTTATTAGGTTAATATTCATTTGGGAGGTCAATCTATTCTAAACCTCCCTAGCAAATTTGCACCTGAAAAATAAGTGATCCCTGGAATCCTGGTCAAGCTTGCAGAGATGGCATCTAGATGGCCCTTTCAGACCTTTAAGTTTCAGGATATCATCAGTAGGAAGTAAATTGTTTAGGACTCCCCAAGAAAAGAACAACATGGAAGGGGTAAGGTGTTTTTGGCATGAGAATACATTCCACTGGCAAATGTCCCAGCTATACAAATTATTATGGATATCCTTTGAAATACTTGCCCTGGTCCTGTTTCTCAAATTAAGTTGATCTTTATTGTTCCTATCAAATTGGATAGTTGAAATGGAGCTGACAGAATGATTCTTCAGAATACTCCTCAAAGTGTCCTCAGACCAAACATTGCCATTCCAACTGTCTTTGACCAGTAGATCTCCCTCCTTTTCATCCTGCAAAGGTTCCAATAATTCTGTAGGGCACCAATTGTCCTTCCAAAAATTGATATCCCCATGGCCCAGCTCCCATCTTAGCCCATTAGCAGCTTTTCAATATCTTCCCTGACCTTTAGCATCTGAATCAAAATTTTGGAGTCTCCCACCTTCCTAGTGACCTCCCGGGGTGATCGAATTTGCAGTATTTGGCCTGCATGAACTTGGCCCATAAGATTTCATTCTGTCTGAATTTAATCCAAAGCTTACACAGGCTGATGTGTTGCATCTGGTGTAATCCTTCAAAACCCAAACCACCAGCCTCCCAAGGTTTAGCCACTTTTTGCCAGCTTGCCCAAGCCACTTGTTTTTTGTTCCCAACCCAAAGGAATCTATTGAAGGTTCTTTTTAGCATCAAAGAGGTGCTTTTTTTCATTGTTGCCACTTGAAGTACATACAAAGGGATAGAGGTAAGAATGCTCTTAAGGAGGGTGATCCTTCCACCATTGGACAAATAAGAGTTAGACCACCCCTGAAGAGTAGAGATTATCTTATCAATAACCTCATCAAATTGAATCAACTTTGTTCTTCCTCTTATCAAGTGAATCCCCAAATATTTGAAAGGAAGGTTCAAGCTAGAGAATCCAGTGTAAGAGTGCATCCATTTTTTGATTGGTAGGGAGGCTCTTTTACTGATCAGTATCTCACATTTATCCTTGTTTACCTTTAGACTAGACACCTGTTGGAAATTTTGTAGGCACTCCATAATGAACTTGGTAGCAGACTTATTAGCCCTAGTAAACATCAGAATGTCATCAGCATAGATCAGATGGCTGATATCCATCTTAGCTCTATTATGATAAGTATTGAAGCTTTTTCTATTCTCCTTGCAATCAATAAGTCTAGAGAAGTAATCTAGGACCAGGATAAAAATGGTGGGGGATAGAGGGTCCCCATATTTGAGTCCTATAGAAGCTTTAAAGAATCCATGAGCTTTTCTATTTATGAACACAGAATTTGTATTATCCTTCATCCATCTTTTAATAATCTGACAGCACTCCCTGGAAAAGCCCTTAGCCTCCAAGCATTCAATAATGAAATCCCAGTTCACCATGTCATAAGCCTTCATCAAATCAAGCTTAAAGATGGCCTTTCCCCCTCTGCAAGGTTTCTCCAAATCTTTTAGAAGTTCTTCATCCAGAAGGATGTTATCCCCAATGCTTCTGCCTTTCACAACAGTAGCTTGGTTATTGCTGACAAGTTGAGGTAATATTGGTTGGAGTCTGTGTACAATAATTTTGCTTATAGTTTTGCTTATAACATTATTAAGACTCAAGGTTCTGTAATGGTTCCACCTATCCTTGATAGAGGTCTTTGGAATGAAGACAATAGTGGAAGCACTGGAATAATTAGGTAGGGAGTTAACTTTGAAAAAATGTTGGATAGCTTTGATCACCTCCACCTTGATAACATCCCAGGCTTTCTTGTAGAAGTCTGCAGTAAACCCATCAGGGCCAGTAGATGTGGAACTGTCTATGGAATTCAAAGCTATTTTAATCTCCTCCTCATCAGTGCAGATTGGCAGTAAACTATTTGTTCTCTGCAAACAAATTGCTATCAATATGCTATCAATATGCACTCTTTCACTTTCCCATTCATAAGGTTATGGCAGTACTGCACAACACTTTCAGCAATGTCCTCTTCTTGCCTGAGCCAAGTTCCATTCTGGTCCTTGATGGAGTGTATAGTGTTACATTTTATCTGTTATTTGATGCATGCATGATAGAACTTGGTGTTTCTATCTCCTTCAGTAAATTTGGTTTTGGCAGCCTTTTGTTGTAGGAATTGTTCCTGCCACTGGACAGCATTTAAGAGTTTCTCATTTGCCTCAAGAAGAACAGCTTCATCAATCCTCCCTTTGCTATGCTCCTCCTCCAGATCAATTACCTCCTTTTCAACCTTATCCACAATCAGCAGAAGGTCCTCAAAAGTGTCCCAGCTCCACTGTTTAAGAGCTTTGCCCACCTTGTTTTGATTAATCCACAGGTTGATCAAAGGGTCAGGGTGAAGGTCATTCTTCCAATGTTCCTTAATAATATTCAAGAAGTTAAAGTGTTGAGACCACACATTCAGATATCTGAAAGAGCTTTTTTGGCTTGTCACCTTATTCCCTATAGAGATCAGTAAAGGCCTGTGGTCTGAACCAGCCTAATTATTTCAGTGCTTCCACTATTGTCTGCAGAAAATTTTGGATGTCTGCAGAAAATTTTTGACAATATTTTAAATATTGACAAGAGTGCTTGCCAATAATTAAGGCTTAAGTGAGTGATGGATGTCTGCAGAAAATTTTGGATCCAACTATCATTGTCAAGCACTCTATCCAACCTTTCCCACATGTCCTTTCTTCTCCAAGTAAAGATAGGGCCACTGAAACCAAGGTCAAATAACCCAATTTTTTGAATATTATCATTAAAAAATGATATAATTGTAGGGTTGGGAGGTCTGCACGTCTGCACCCCTTCATCACAGTAGGAGAGGATATGCAATTGAAGTCTCCTCCCACAAGCCACACCTTATCAATTGATCCTTGGATGAGCTGCAGGGATTCCCACAGATCAATTCTAGCAACTTTAGAGCTTCCTGCATAGACAAAAGAAGCAAACACCTCCATATCCACAAAGTTGAGGTTCATATGCAAGATTTGAGTATGGTTAAGTAAGATAGAGCACTTCATTTCTTTCCTACAGAAAACTCAAATTTTGTTGTTGATATTAGTGAACAGATTGAAGTCAGGGAAGGCTTTAGCAATTTTTAAGGTGTTGAGATGGACCATAGGTTCCAAAATGGCTATGCACCAAAGTTTGTGTTTTTTATTTATATATTTGAGAATTTTTAAGGATAAGGGGTGGGCTATCTCCCTTATGTTCCAGCACAGTAAATTGATCATGGGGAGGGGGGAGAAGAGTAAGGTTGAGACCAGGACCAAGTCCTCTCTCTAGTTTTGTTAGAGACTTTTTTATCTCATTGGTAGAAACCTCCAAAGCTTGAAGTTCCTTTCCTTTTCCAAGATTCTGTTCTTCTGATTTGTAGTTCTTTTTCTTTTTAGTTTTCTGAATTTGCCAATCTGACTCCAGTTCTTTATTCATTGCTTCTGCCAAGATCTGGCTGGGGGAAGCCACCACATGGTTCTTTAAATTTCTGGGAGACAAGGGATCTAGCATCACCTCCCCAACTGTCTCAACCTCTGAATGGATCACCAAATTTTTATCCTTTGTAAGTTTCTGGCCAGCAATATTGCTTACATCTTCAACTGTCCCTAGCACAGAGGATAATTCTTGTTGGATGAGAGTCTCTTCTGTCCCTGCTATAGTGGAGATCTTCTTGTGCACTTCCTTAGTTCCAATATCCAGGAGATTTTTGTTGGCATCAACCAAATCCTGCTGAGGGTGGTGATAAACCCTTCTGTTAGGGGGTTTAACCTATAGCATTTCTCCTTAGTATGTCCAAACATTTTACAATGTTGGCAATAATGGGGTCTTTGCTCCATGATAACTTCTTGCCAAAACCCCCTCAGAGTGTCCCCACTCCAGATCCTCTTAACATCAGGAAGAGTAACATCCCTTTCCACTAGGATTCTTGCACTGGCTGGTCTGGCTTTGTTATAAGTGGCAGCATCTACCTTCAAAGGTGTACCCAAGGTGCACACAATATTGTACAAGGCATTCAATTTAAATAGGTGCAATGGCAATTTAGGTAGCTTAAACCAAATAGGCACTGTGGGAGGTTCTTGTGAGGGGTCATAATGAGGAGACCATTTCAAAATTTTCATTTCTGTTCCAGCTGTGATGATGGATTGTTTGGCAAAGATTCTGGCATAGTCCTCTCCCTTCGTCAGCTGGATTAGGAGATGCCTGCCATCTAGTAGAAGCTTCCACTCTGATATTTTCAAGATTTTCAAGGAGTCAAAGTATTTCCTTACAAGTTCCATCTTTTGGTGTCCCAAGCTGAATTTGCCAATTAGAGTAAATTGAACCTCCAAGTTTAAGTCAGCAATCTCCTTTTTAGAGAAAATAGCAGTCGGTTCCCCATCTTTTGATCCCAGTGGAAGTATGCAAGAGGCAGAACCTCTCCCAGCAGCAGTGTTATGGAATTCCTGAGGAAAAACTAGTATATCAGGGTCCAGCATATATTAATTTTGTCTTAGTTATGATTTTTTTAAAATTTTAAAAAAAAAAATTTGAGTTAAAATGGGGACAAAAATTAGACTTTAAAGACTCTACCAATAAATCAAGGGAAAAAAAAAACATCAACCTAGAAGTTGACAAACCTCTAATCGATCACAACAAAATAAATAGAAGTAGAATAATACAACAGTAAAATAATACGAAAATGGGTATCCAACCCTAGACATACGGTAGACTCATTGGTCAACTATGTCATCTGGATATTGTTGTCCACGCTTTGAGATTTTTGGGGTTCATCCTCATTGTTCTTCCTTTTTACTGTTCTTATTTTGTATATTCCAGATATCAATAGTTAGCCAACTAAAACAAATATCCTAACTCTAGCAAACTCAATAGGGAAAAGTAAACATATGTTTATTATAGCAGCTCAGGCTTACTACATAGTTTTGCAAAACAGAGTCTTAAGCTTATTATAGTCATACAAAATAAAGTTAGTAAATCATAATATGTAAATAAATTTTATAATGCATGAAGGGAAAAGACTATTTACTCATCCTAACATTCAGTTTAATAAGGAAAACCCATCCTAACCAAATAGTTCTAACGAGCAAACAAAACAAAGCAAGCACAAAAAAATACACAAAACAAAATAATCTGCCCTCACATCAACCTAATCCAAAAATTAGCATTAATGTCTTGAGAAAAATTTGAAGGGGGTGAGTGAAGGACAAAGAAAGGGGTAGCCACAACTATGTTATCTTATTTAAGTCGTAATATTTTATCATTTTGTTCAATTTTTAACAAGGGAGATGTTCCTTTAAGTTTTAATGTTTTATGAATCCATATGGATATTTTCAATTGAATTTATTATATTTTTTTAATTAAATGACATATATATACTTATAAGGCATTTATATGCATTTAATATTTATTCATATTCTATGAAATACCATAAATTATTGAGAAGAATATTTATGTATCTTGTATAACAAAAATACAAAAAATTAGTAAATTTTAATCATGTTATGAATTTAATGATTTTAACAAATTTTGTATATGCTGACTTGACTGTTGTTAAATTCTTTTGGAATTATTCCTAGAATTTTTTATTACCATCAAGCTTGTTTGCAAAAAATTTGTGAATTTGTTATTTTTTTCTCTATTTGTTATATTTCTTTGAATTTTAATTATATTTTTTCTTTGAATTTTAATTATGCTCATAGTTCTTCTGTGGCCATTCTGATGATGAGGCAGTTAGCTTCCGGATAGGATATCAATTGTTATGATGATGTGACCAAGAATATATATATATATATATTCATAGAGGCTCAGGTATAATAGAGGCTTATAAACCTACCCCTATAAAAAGCGTGTGTTTGTTTTAGCTTTTTAGACCATAATTTGGAAAAAGAATTATTTTATCACGTTTGTATACAAATTTTCACGGTCAGCTTTCTCAGCTCTCTGGCTTCGCGACATCTCTGTTAGGGCATGAGAAAGTTCACCTATAAGCACGCCTCCTCCATCGATTCGCAAGCATTTCCATCGCGATGTCTCCAGGCACGACAAGTACATCTCCATCGCGACATCTTCCTCCAAGCACGAAAACTTTCAAACAAATCGTGTTTATATACTGAAAGGCATTACAATCTTTACTCAAAAGGCAGCACTTTCAGAATTGTATATTTCAAACAAACCAACTGTTTTTAAAATACCAATTTCTGAACAACTTTTAAACTGAACGGCCAAATCAAGCACACCGTAAATATACGACAGGTCAAAAAGCTGCACAACTTCATAGAAGGAAGCGGCTGCCTGTGGTTGGAGCGGGTGTGGAAATGGACCTAAATGTTTGAGCATGTCAACTTTCAAACTCATTCGATTTCAAACTGATATATATATATATATATATTAATATATTAATAAAAGGAGACTAGGCTCCTATATCATTAATAAAAGATACAAAGGGTACAAAAAAGGAAGGCATGGTGCACTTTCCAAAAGTTAAAGTGGCAAAACTCTAAGGAAAAGTAGATCAACAAGATTTCCTTTCAACAGCAACTCTAAATGGGGAGTGGTACAAGTATCAATGATGGGGTTCTGAGTAATTATGCAGCCCACCCTAAGAAAGCCAATTGGCAGGTCTATTACCCTCCCTAAAAGTATGAGAAAGGGACAGCTTTATCCTCAATCTCATCGTTTGTATACCAGTGATCCACTGATTTTGATACCAAGGGGCAGAAATCCTTCCGTCCAGCATGTTAAGTAAGATCATAGAGTCAGTTTCCACCATTAAGAGATTCCACTTGCATTTTATGGTCAAGAAAACAACCCAAAAAATAGCTTGGGCTTCAACTTCCAGAGGGTCTTCAGCTATAGCAGGAGACTAAAAATATAGTAGGCATTCACCTCTAGTGTTTCTGAAAACCCCTCCAAAGCCAGCATTAGGAGACATGAGGCTACCATCAGTATTGACTTTGACCCAAACCATAGGAGGACAATTCCAGTGAACAAGGATAGTTTGAAGTTTTCTTGTACCAAGGAAGGAAGATGTGCATAGGATGTCAGGGAGTTTCCTATGGTAGTGTAGTTTCTGTAAATAACTGTAACAGTGTGTGGCAACAACATTTGCATCCCAATGGACCTCATCAAATTTCATCTTATTTCTTGTCATCCAAACAAACCATGCCATGATACAAGGGATGGGAGGGAGCTGTTGGTCCTGCCAATCTTTCCAACTTGAATAAAACACCTCCCAAGACAGCTGGATGGTATTTAGTTTTAATTTGGGTAGCAAAATGTTCCAAACCTGTTGAGCTTGATAGCATTTAAAGAATAAGTGGGGCAGGGATTCCTCCTCACATTTACACAGACACCATCTTGAAGGGCCTCTCAAACCTTTTAACTTTAAAATATCATCAGTTGGGATGAAGCCATAGAAGAGCTTCCAAGATAAAAAGGCCATGGAAGGAGAAAGATACTTGTTCCACACACATTTAGTCTAAGATATCTCCTGTTGAGGAAAGTAGAAATTAGCATTGGAAGCTGAAAATGTCTGGGAAACCTTCTTCTTTACAATAAGTTTGTCCTTCCTGGATCTATATCTATCAAAGATCTATCAAAGGGTTTTTTCATTATAGTGTTGATTAATCTATTGTCAAGGATATTCTGAAGAGCTTGCTGGTTCCAACCATTAGCGGACCAAAGGTCAGACACCTGTGTTGTTGAGTTGAAATGAGAATCAGTTGGAAAAGAGATTAAGCCTTCTCCATTCCAGTTATCAAGCCACACATTTAGTCTGCCTTCCCCAATCTCCCAAATGAAAAGCCGTTCAGCCTTTGTTCTCATCTTCAACATATTCTTCCAAGTTCTAGAGTCCCCCAATCAGTTGGTCTCAAGAGAAGCATGCTGATCTCTACAGTATTTTCCTTTCAGAAATTTTGCCCAAATCGAAGTCTGTGCTCTAAACATAACCCAAAGTTTGCAAAAATTAGTTTGGATAATCTATTTGAAGCTTTTGAACCCCAGGCCACCAACTCTAGTACTGCCACATATGTTTTGCCATCTCACCCAATGCACTTGCTTTCTCTGGCCTGCCCATAAAAATCTATTGAAAGTTTTTTCAAGTGAGGTTTGGATGGATTTCCTCAAAACAGAAACCTGAGATAAATAAGATGGGAGAGCTGCTAAGACGCTTCTAAGAAGGGTAATTCTTCCCCCATTGGAAAGAAAAGTATTGGACCAACTATTGAGTTTATCTTGAACTTTTTGAAGAATATCATCAAACTGGACTTGCCTAGTCCTCCCTTTAATCAATAAGGTGCCTAAGTATTTCAAAGGTAGAGAGCTGGAGAAAAAAACAGTGAAATCTGAAATCCAATATTTCATTTCAGGCTTCACCTATTTACTGCAAACAACCTGGCATTTCTGTTTATGAAACAACATCCTAGAGCAATCTTGGAATTAGAGCAATCTTGGAATTTCTCCAATGACTGTGGGTTTAGTTGCATTT
>NW_018232076.1:20580-24054 GCF_001263595.1 Phalaenopsis equestris | reverse complement strand
CTTTTGCAAATATAACTTTTGCAAATATAATTACATAATCAGCAAAGGTTAAATGGTTAATTGCAATGTTAGATCTATGGTTATAAAGAGAGTGAGGAGCTTTGACCATAAATTAATTCAGCAGTTTTGATAAGTAATCAAATGCAAGTATAAAGACAGTAGGGGATAAGGGGTCACTTTGCTTGATACCTCTGGTAGCAGTGAAGAAACCATGAGACTTCCCATTAATGAAGGTGGATTGATGATTATTTGACAGCCACCTTAGGATCAGGGAAATAAAGGATTGAAACCCCCTAGCAAGACCCCCCCCCACAATGAAATCCCAATTAATGGTATCATAAGCCTTGTGGATATCAAGTTCGAAAATGAGATTTCCTCCTCTGCACTATTTGTCCAGGTCTAGGACTAGTTCTTGTGCCAAGAGGACATTTTCCACTATGCTTCTACCTTGGACAAAAGTTGATTGGTTTTCACTGATAAGATGAGGTAAGAGAGGTTGCAGTGAGGTTGCAATCTAGGTTGCAATCTGTTTGAAATGATTTTGCTAATAATTTTGGACATAACATTTGTGAGATTGATTGGCCTGCATTGATCCCAAGAGAGCTTGGAATTATTTTTGGGGATTAAAATAATGGTAGAACAGTTAAGATATTTAAGCAAATTCATCTCATTGAAGAAGCTTTGTACTGCCTCAATAACATCCCCCTTGATGATCTTCCAAGCTTTTTTGTAGAAATCAGCTGAGAATCCATCAGGACCAGCAACTTTGGAGCTGTCAATTGAGTTCAGAGCTGACTAAATTTCCAATTCCACAGGGATAGAATCCAATTTTAGATTTCTAGTATATACCTGATCAAAAAGATCCTGTTGGACTAATAATCTGGTGATAGGAGGTTAACTGAACAAAGTTTGAAAATGCTGGATGGCACTTGCTGCAATTAAGTCTTCAAAGAATATCCAATGCCTTGATGGATCTTTAATCTTGTGAATGGTATTACATCTCCTCCTATAGTTGATACAAGCATGAAAGTACTTAGTATTTCTATCCCCTTCACAGAATCTGATTTTTCCAGCCTTCTGGGCATAGAATTCCTCCTGCATACTAATAGCATTCATCAATTTTTCATTAGCGAGCAGTAAATTTAATTCAGTTTATGGATTGGTCCGAAGCCTAGCTTCCATATAAGCACTTCCTTATTAGCCTCTTTAACTCTCAAGTTAACATCTCCAACCACATTCCAGTTCCAATTAGATAAATGCTTGCCAATCTTCTTTTGCAACAGCCACAGTTTGATCAGTGGATTAGGGTGATAACATTCTCTCCACCCCAAGGAAATTTGATTAAGAAAATCAGTGTGAGAGGACCACATGTTGAGGTATCTAAAGCTGGCTTGGAGATGCGATGCAGAAATGGTGATGAGTAAAGGCCTATGATCAGATCCAATCATGCTAAGATGTTGGACAGAGGTGTGTAAGAATTCATTCAGCCACAGAGAGTTAACTAAGATTCTATCAAGTCTTTCCCATAAAGGTCCTCTCCTCCAAGTAAACTTGGGTCCAGTGAAACCAATACCAAATAAGTCAGCCAAGCTGATGTTGTCATTATAGAGATTCATAGAATTAGAGTTAGGAGAATTGCCTCTTAATTTTTTAGAAGGGGCGGAAATGGAGTTAAAGTCCCCTCCCACCAGCCAAACTGAGTTACAAGAAATGTTGATATTCTGAATACTCCCCCACAGCTCCACTTTGGCTCTAGGAGAGCTTCCAGCATAGACAAAGGTAGCCAGGCCTTCTTTATCCCCAAAGTTAAATTGAATATGATGGAATTGTGGATGATCCCAGTAAACTTGACACATAACTTCCTTTCTATGAAGTAACCAAATCTTATTGTTCAGATTAGAAAAATAAGAAAAACCAGAAAATTTTCTGAGGATTTTCTGAGGGTATTTAGACACCATTGGTTCCAAAACAGCTATAAACCAAGATTTAAACATCCTATTCAAAGCACTGAGTCTGTTAAGGGATTTAGAATGTGACAATCCCTTAACATTCCAACACAATAGGTTCATCATCCAAAGGAGATGGATTTACCCCTCCTTCTAGAGTTGGTCATGGCCTCCTTGGTTTCCAAATGGATAATTATGTCCCTGAGTAAATAAGTTCCTCCCTTCACATTATTTAACTCCTGGATGGTCTTTTTCTTTTTTGTTTTTTTTGTTTTTTGAGTTTCCAATCATCAGCCAATGCAGTCTGAAGTACCTCCACTAAAGTGGAGTCCACTGGAAAATTCTTGTGAACCACCTCACCAACTTCCAACTGAGAGTTCAAGGGCTCTGGGTCAGCGGTTACAGGGGCATTTTCTTCACTGGTTATGATCTGTATTGCAGATGGTTCAAGGTGACATATTGAAGGGCCAAAATCCTCCTTGGGTAAATTTTCAGTCACATTCAGCAAGTAATGGTCAGGACAATCTATATTTAATTGATTGTCTACTTTTTCAGCTCAATGGCCACAGCATCCTTGGTGGCCAAGATAGTTTCATCAGGACCATGGGCATTCCACTCAAAAATAGTTTCACCAAAACACTTATCAGAAATATGCCTTTCTCTCTCAGACATAGCAACATCTTTTGAATCCCCATGATGATGGATCCTTAGGTGAGGATGTAGTTTAAAACATTTGTTGTCAGTGTGCCCAAACATGCAGCAATGGAAACAATAATAGGGCTTCTGTTCAGCAATGATTTTCTGCCAATACCCATTGTGTTATGTTCCCAACCATATTTTATCCACGATTGGGAGAGTAAGGACCCTTTCCACTAAGATTCTTGCCACAGATGGTCTTGATAAATTAAAAGTTGGAACATCCAACTTAAGAGGTTTACCCAAGGCTTGTCCAATGTTAAACATAACTTTATGGTTGAAGAAATGGGGCTTTAGTCCAAGGAGCTTGAACCAAACAGGAACTATAGGAAGTTCCTTGCCAGGATCAAAATCAGTAGACCACTTTATAATTTTCATAGTGTTTCCCTCAATCATTAAGATTTGTTTATAAAAGACTTTAGCATAATCATCTTCTCTAGTTAGATGGATGAGAATGTGTCTACCATCAATAAGGCCCACTTTCCAAGCTCCTTTAAGTTCGATGCCATCAAAGAACTTTCTTATGGCTTCTATTTTGGGATGACCTAGCTGAAATTTGCCAATTATAGTGAATTTGCAGTTTTCAGTCAGGTTATTAATATCTTCCTCATTGTAAATAATAGCCATTTTACCACTTTTCCTACTCAGGGGTTTAATGAAGTGGTCAGCCACCTCATGCTAGTTTTGAGGGAAGACCAAATATGTGTGTGTGTGTGTGTGTGTGTGTGTATTTATATGTGTATATATATGTGTATATATGTACATATATATATGTGTATATATATAAATATATATATTTGTGTATATATACATATATATATATATATATATA
>NW_018232076.1:2258-18767 GCF_001263595.1 Phalaenopsis equestris | reverse complement strand
CGTCAAATTCAGACTGTATATATATACACACATATATATATATGTATATATATATATACACTTATATGTACATATATATACACATATATGTGCATATATCTGTAGATATATGTGTATATATATATATATATATGTATATATATGTGTGTGTATATATACATATATATATGTGTGTATATATATACATATATACACACACACATATGTATAGACACACACACACACACACACACACACACACACACACACACACACACACACACACACACACACACACACACACACACACACACACACACACACACACACACACACACACACACACACACACACACACACACACACACACACACACACATATATATATCTGTGTGTGTGTGTGTGTGTGTGTATTAAATGTCTTTCTGAATTGAGCGACGAGATTTCGATTTCGGCGGCCGACCAGCTTCCAACGGGCAACTCCACACCCAAAATAGTGTCGACACTTACATGTCAATTATCTCTGGTCACCCGATATGCATCTTCATCAGTTAGGTATCGATAAATTTCATCCATATTTCTCTGATAGGGACAAAATTCACATAGTGACAAATAAGATCTTTTTTAATCATAAACACGTCATTTATTCTCCGAAGAGTAAATTTTACCAACCTGCCTCAAATATAGATGACTCCTTGGTTATTTCCAATAAGATTAGCATAAAACTCCTTCACCACAGGAACTACTACAGCGGTAGTGGTTTAATAAAGTACATCTCAGCATCTCTATGCAATAATCTCCTCTACTCAAGTATTCGGTGTGTTGAATCATGGATTCACAAAGCGTCACTCCTTGGTTAGTCTCTTCTTCACAAGAAACTGATCGTATAACTTCTACACATTAAAACTGACAAACTTCCTCCTTTTGAAAATTCCATATGTAGCGGTTTCTTTAGAGTAGGAAGCCATAGGATTTGAAAAAAGGTGGCTTTCCCTTTGTTTTCCCCGCTTAAATATCTTTAAGATTCAATTTTTTAAAGTTACTAGGAAGAAATCCTGCAAAAAAAATTGTCAAAAAGTACCTTTTGAATTGTCCAAAGTCGTTTCCATCGCCGCGACGCTTCTAGCGCCAATTCAACTTTCTGCACCGTTTCGTTTTAAATCCATATGACTCTCAAATTTTCAATATATGACAGATAAACAATAAAAAAATATAAATATGGGTTGTCTTCCACAGAATGCTTGGTATAATGTCGTCAGCCCGACATTTTCACTCTTTACTCTAGGTAACCCAGATCTTTACTCTAAGTGACCCAACATTACAGTTTCTTTAAAATTCTTTGACCATCAAAATATAGTTTCAGTCTGTGCCTATTCACTTTAAATATTTTTCCAGTCTTGGGATCTTCAATATTAACAACTCCATAGGGATAAACTTTTACAATTGTGATTGGCCCTGTTCACCTAGACTTCAATTTTTCAGGAAATAACTTCAATCTTGTATTGTATAACAAAACTTCCTATCGAGACTCAAATTCCTTTTTTATTATATTCTGATCATGTCATTTTTTTATTCTCTCCTTATATATCCTAGCATTACCATAAGATTCATTCATAATATCTTCAAGCTCATTTAATTGCAATGATCCTTTCTCACGAGCATCTTTTAAATTAAAATTAAACTTCTTAATCACCCAATAAGCTTTATGTTATAATTCTTCTAATAAGTAACAAAACTTTTCAAAAATTAATCTATATGGGGACATTCCTATAGGTGTCTTATAAGCAGTTCTATAAGCCCATAATGCAGTATCTAATCTAACAAACTAATCCACTTTATTAGGTTTACACTTTTTTTCAAAATTCTCTTAATTTCATGACTAGATAATTCTGCTAAACCACTAGTCTGGGGATGATAAGCAGTTGCAATTGTCCGTATAATATTATATTTTTCCACCAATTTTATAATTATTTTGTTTCAAAAGTGAGATCCTCCATCAATAATGACTATTCTCGGCATTTCATATCTTGCAAAAATATTTTTGATTAAAAAATTTGAAACACTACGACTATAACATTAAGGTAAAGTGATTGCTTCAATCTACTTCGTTACATAGTCCATTGTAATTAAAATATAAATTTTTAAATGAAAGTACAAATGGTCCCATAAAATTTAATCCCCAAACATCAAAGATTTTAACTTCCAAAGTAAACTTTTAAAATATTGACTACTTGGTGACACCAATCACATGTTTTAATATATATATTAACATCTCTAAAAAGTGTAGGCCAATAAAATCCATATTGTAAAATTTTGTGAGAATTTCTATCAATCTCAAAACGGCCTCTAAATTCAGAATCATGATATTTTTGGATAATTACTTTAATTTCTTCATGAGGCACACATCTCCGCATAACTAAATCTTGGCATTGTTTGTACAAATATGGGTCATTCCAATAGTAAAATTTTGCACTGTGAATAAACTTCTTCTCTTGTTATTTTGTCAACCCATATGATAAAATACAACTAATAATGTAGGTTACAATATCAGCATACCACGGTATTTCTCATCCTTTAACAGCATAAAGTTGTTCATCAAGAAAAGTTTCATTAATTTCTTTTTCAAGATCAAAATTTTCTTCCTATTGCAGTCTAAATAAATGATCAGCAATTTGATTATCAGTTCCTTTCCTATCGACTACCACAAAAAAATTTCTTGCATCAGAAGTACCCATCTAAATAATCTTGGTTTCGCAACATTCTTTTGCATCAAATATTTTATAGCCGAGTGGTTTGTATGCACAACACATTTAGCTCCAATTAGATATGACTTAAATTTATATAAAGCGCAAACAATGGCTAATAACTCTTTTTCATTAGTGGTATAATTAATTGTAGCATCATTGAGAGTTTTACTAGCATGGTATATAACTTTAAAAATTTTGTCATATCTCTTCCCTAAAACAGCTCCAATGGCATAATCACTAACATCACACATTAATTCAAATAGTTTCTCCCATTCAGGTGAAACAATTATAGGAGCAGTGATCAATTTTTCCTTTAATGTTTCATAGGCATTAAGGCACCCTTGATTGAAGTTAAAATTTGTATCTTTTTCCAAAAGTTGGCATAAAGGCTTTGTAATTTTTGAAAAAAAATTGATATATCACCTGTAAAAACTAGCGTGTCCTAAAAAACTGATAACTCCTTTTACAGTCGTAGGTGGAGGTTGGTTAAATATTACTTGAATTTTTGCCGGATCTACTTCTATGTCATTTTCTAAAATTTTTGCCCAAGCACAATTCTTCCGGTAACCATTAATTGGCATTTTTCTCTATTTAATACTAGATTTGTCTTTTCATGTCATTCTATAGCTTTCTCTCAATGATGTAGATAAATTTCAGATGAAGTTTCAAATACAGAAAAACCATCCATAAAGACTTCTATCCCTTTTTCAATTAAATCACTGAAAATCATTATCATTCATTTTTGAAAGGTCGTAGGAGTGTTACATAAACCAAAGGGCATTCGTTGAAAAGAAAAAGTACTATAAGGACTAGTAAACATTGTCTTCTCTTGATCCTCTGTAGAAATTGATATTTGATAGTAGCTAGTACATCCATCTAAAAAGCAAAAATATATGTTCCTGGCTAGTCTATCCAACATCTGGTCAGAAAAGGGTAAAGGAAAGTGATCTTTCTTGGTGGCCAAATTTAATTTGCTATAATTTATGCATATCCACCATCTAGTGACTTGTCTTGTTACTATTAATTCATTATTCTCATTTGTCACTACAGTCACACCTCCTTTCTTTGGAACACAATGAATTGGACTCACTCAAGCACTGTCTCAAATAAGATATATTATCCCAGCATCTGGCTATTTTAAAATCTCTTTCTTAACAGCTTCTTTTATCATCAGGTTTAATCTCTTTTGAGGATCAACCTTTGGTTCATGATGATCTTCCAATAAAATTTTGAACATACAAATTGAAGGACTGATTCCATTAATATCAGCTAATGAATGTCCATCCAAAAGTTTTCTTATATCTTTTTAAAGTTTCTAACAACTTTTGTTCTTGTGCATCAGTTAGTTTTGAGGATACAATAACAGTTAATGTGGATAAATCTCCTAAAAAGACATATTTTAAATGTGCAGGAAGTATTTTCATTTCTAGTTCAGGAGATTTCTGAATCGATGAAATCAAATTTTTGTTATTATTCGTAAGATGTAATAATTCAAATTATTCCTAAACATAATCCAATTCTTCATTACGCACATCCATAGATTCATCTTGAATTATATCCTCATCCTCATACTCAAAATGTCTTCTTCAGTTTTCTTTTCAAATGTATTCGAGAAATATTAATTGCTTAAATAGTCATTAATTTCCATTTTATAGCAATCCTCCTCTCTTCCTTTTGTTGGATATCTCATTGCCTTTACAATATTAAATGTGACCTTTTGATTGCTAACTCTAATTGTTAATTGTCCTTTCTACATATTTATCAAAGCTCCTATAATTGCAAGAAATGGTCTTTCTAAAATGATAGGAATTTTTTTATCTTCCTCCATATCTAACACAATAAATTTCATAGGAAAGATAAATTTATCAACCTTTACCAAAACATCTTCTATAACTCCTTTAGAATAGATAATTGAATGATCAACTAACTGAAGAGTTACAATGGTAGGTGAAATTTTTCCTAAGCCCAATCTTCTAAAAATTGATAGTGGCATAAGATTAATACTCGCTCCCAAATCACATAAACCTTTCCAAAAAACTTTTTGCCAATAGCAAAAGGAATAGGAAAACTACCAAGCTCTTTAAGTTCTTCAAGAAACTTTTTCTAAATTGTAGCACTACATTTTTCACTAAGTGCAACAGTCTCATTATTTATAAACTTTCTTTTTTTTATTAAGTATATCCTTTATAAACTTCACATGGCTTGACATTTGTTCCAGGGCTTCAACAAATGGAATGTTTATTGTCAATTTCCTTAATATTTCCAAAAATTTTGTAAATTGGTCATCTTTATTTTTCTGCTTCAATCTCTAAGGAAATGGAGGTGGTGGTTTTTCTACAGTAATTTTCATTGGTTTGATAGGATATTCTGACTCAAAATGAAAATCTTCATTAGATTTTTCTTTTTCCCTCCCTTCTTTTTCAACTTCAACTTCTTTTTGAACATTTGTTTCCAATTCTTTTCCACTTCTCAGTTGAATAGCCTTAATTTGCTCTTTGTTCTGATCTTTAAGATTAACTTCAACATTACTACGCAACGTTCCTGATTGTCTATTGTTAATTGTAGTAGCAATACACCCCAATTGATTTTTAATATTTCTAATTGTAGCTCCTTAACTTTGTAATTGACTTCCCATTTGTAATATTAATTCTTCCATTGACAATTTTTTCACCTTACTCTACAAATTGATATTGAAACCTGGAGGGTAATAAGGTTTGTAGTTTGAAGTCCCTTGATTGTTAGATTTTCTTAATGGGTTTGAAGCATTGTTCCCCCCATTGCAGATTTACACCATTAGAGTTATTATTTCTCCAATTGAAATTCGTGTGATTTTTCCAACCAGGATTATAATAATTGGAATAAGAAGTATTAGATCAGTTCTTTATGGCATTTAAAGTTTCATATTTTGATTAAGATTATATCATTTGTCCCAATGAATTTTTTTCAAGCACACAAGGTGTCTGAGAAAAATTCATTCCATATTGATCTATCCTCTTTGATGTTGCAATAATTTGAGCAGCCAACATAGTTATTGCATCAAAATCATGAATACTAGCTACTCTTTTTTGGTTCACCCTTTCAGAGGGTCATTGAAAATTATTAGTAGTCATCTCTTCAATTAAAGAATACGTTTCATCAAATGATTTTGACATTAATGATCTACCAGCAGTCGCATCAATTATTGATCTAAGACATCCAATCAATCCATTATAAAATGTTTGAATTATTAACTAGTCTGGCAACACATGGTCTGGACTCTTCCTAAAGAGATCTTTAAATATTTCCCAAGCTTCATAAATTGATTCCCCTTCAAACTAACAAAAAAATGTAATATCATTTCTAAGCTTAGCAGTTTTCGATGGTGGGAAATATTTAGATAAAAATTTTTGTGATAAGTCTCACCAAGTTCTGATAAATCCTGATATTAATGAGTTTAACCACATCTTAGCTTTATCCCTTAGTGAAAAAAGAAAAAGTCTAAGTGTGATGGCATCATTTGACACTCCATATTAAATGTAGCACACATTTCTAGAAAACTAGCAAGGTGTAAGTTAAGACCTTCGGTTGGTGTTCCCCCAAACGGATTATTTTATATCATTTGGATAATAGCAGATTTAAGCTCAAAGGAATTGGAAGCTACAGCAGGGTTTTGTATACTCAAATAAATTTTTTCTGTTGTAGGATTAGCATAATCTCTTAAAGGTCTTTGATGATGTTCATTTTCATTTCCAGAATTTTTTAAGTTGAAAGCCATTTTGTTCAAATTATCTCTCTTTTTTTCTCTTTTTGAATATTTTAATTATTCTTTCAAACTTTGAATCATAAGGTATTAAACCTACCGATCTTAAACTATGCATAAACAAACACAATAAGAAATAAAAACAAGCAAACACATATCTCTTTAATTAAACTACAAATATTTTTTTAGTTCAAAAAAAATATTCTCAATTATAAAGTAATTTACCATTCCTCCCCATTAATGGTGCCAAAAACTTGATGCATGGGCAAAGCTTTTAGCACTAAAAGCAAATATGCAGTTCAATCCCAATAAAAATAAATTTAGTATAAATAATTTTATCTTTTGAAATCTCTAAGGTACCAAACTTATGATAATAATGCAAGTATACGTATCGCTCCAGTAATAAGGGCTCTAATGGACTCCTAAGTATCGATATCAGAGGGAGTTGGAAATTCTTATGGTTATAACGTCAATTATAATAATCAAAATATAAAATTTAAGTAAGCAAAACTAATCTAAAGTAAATTTAATGTGTGTTAAATGAAATACAGTTAAAAGAACTAAGTTAACTAAACTAACTACTAAACTTCAAAAGTAAACTTATAAAGACTAAACAAAGATTTGAAAGGAAGAGTTCAAATTTACGAAAACATCCTTTCCCTTTACAATGAGTTTATGGAATGTGAAAAAATTAAAATCATTTAAAATACATATTAAATTATATTGTGCCAATAGGAGCAATCTTATTCCTTACCCTTTGAGAGTGCATAAAGAACATTAACTAACCGAAAGTTTGGTCCCTAAATTCGTGGTTAGGTCGAGAGGATACAGGCTATCACACCAAAGCTTTCACTTCTCCCTTACCTGAGGGCTAACAATCACGCTTTAGATTCCAAGCAACTTGACCAAATTTGGGATTTTAATCTATCACCATAAAATCTCAATTCTGTGCATATCAAAGTATATTTCCCTATTTATTTGCATTCAACCCCATAGGTTACATTCTCACCCATGAAATTGAACGTGACTCTTACCTTGTTGTAGAAAGCATAGATCTTTCAAATTGTATGTTTCTCAGCAATTTTTAACCATTCAACTAGTCAGATCGAAATAAATGAAGATCATAGTTTGAATTATCAAAATTTGTTGACATTTAAAATCTCACAAAATGAAACCAATTCTTTACAAAATCATATCTCATTGTATGGAGGAAGATAAAGAAGACTACTCATAATTCATGAGAAGCAAACCACAAAAAAAGGATTTCATATATAAATACAAGTTTACAAAATAATAAAAGAAAAGAACACAACTTATCTCTCACTCATTCCCAAGCAAATTCCTAGAAGTTCCCTTTAAGCACTTTCTCTCTTCACAATCACACTCAATTCTCTCTTAGAAGCGTAATGATCTCTTAGAAGCTTAGAAGCGTAATGAAGAAGAAATTTCTCACATTCCCTCTCCTCTTACAACCCTACAAGAAAACCCTCCCTTCTCTCTCACGCTAAAACCTTCTGTCTATCTCACTCCCCCTCTTTTCTTCTCTAGACTTCTCTCTACAGCCAGCCTTCTTTCAAAAAGAATTCAAAATTTCCTTTAATTTTTTCCCTGGAAGTCACACCTTTTCCACCAAAAGATACGTCCCTTCGTCCAAGATACATATCTCTTCATTAAAAAGCCTTCCAAAGTGTTTAGATGCATTAAACCATTCCATGGGACGTTTGAATTATTTTGAGCTTTCAAAAACAACTCAAAAATAGTCACAAATAGCCTTACTCCATCTTAATTCATTGTTGGTGCCTATGGCACTAGCCTAATGAAGTTCGCACTGTTCTTTGGATTATGGAGCTTCAACCTAATGAAGTCTACAATGTTCTTTCGATTCTGGTGCTTCTGGAGCCAATCTGGCACTTCTGGCATGGATTCTTTGTAAAATGGCACCTTTGGAGCCATTTTCTAACGCTTCTGACGTCAGCTCTCTGAAAAATGGCGCTTCAGATGTCAATTTGGCACCTCTGGCATCAGGATCATGAAAATCTCCATTTTCGCTTCAAATTTTCTCCTTTTTTCCTTCTTGTTACTCCAGTTGCCTAAAATTGATATTCATGTAACATAAACATGAAAATACCCTTCTTTAAAGTGCAATATCCCCAAAATAAGCATAGAATGTATATGTAAAACAATAAATTATTTTGGTGTATCAGCAATCTTAGCATTCGGGATAGGCTTCCGACTTACTCCTTTGTCAGTACTCAGCATTCGAGATAGGTCTTCGCCTTACTCCCTTTTTCAGCACGAAATTGAAATTGCAATTGAAACTTAAATCAAACAACTTAGCATTTCGAATAAGCCTTCGTCCTAGTCCCTTCTCAACACTAAATAAAATAATAAATTAAATTCTGACACAAATCTGATGCACCAAAAATATATGCATATTTATACATATATTTTATAATTATTTTTTGTGATATTGTGCTTTAAAGGAAAGTATTTTTCTATTTTTTCATAGGTTGATGATTTTTAGGACACGAAGTAAAAAAGAAAGCAAAAATAATGGAATTTAGAGTCAAAATGACATTTTGGAAATAAATACTCAGCGCCGACGGCGCCTACATGAAATAGGAGTCCAAAATATTGTGGATGCCGACGACGCCAGAATGGGCACCGATGGCGCCATTTGATAGAGAGACAAAATTAAATTCGAGCCATGGGCACCGACGGTGTTATCATGGGCTCCGATGACACCAAGGTTAGTGTTGGGCAAAATTCTAAAAGATTCCATGGATTTAGACGCTTTTTGAAGAGTTATGGGAAGCACTCTTAGAAAACAGACAGTACGCTATATTTAAAGCAAAAATTACACAGAAAAAGTAGTAGTTAGAAGTAGTTAGAGGTAGTTAAAGGGGGCTAGAGGGTAATTGAGTTTACTTGAGTGTTCTATTGTTAAGCTTGGTGAGTTTAAGTGTGAATTTCTCTTAAGAGTTGTTAAGAAAGGGAGAGAAGTGAGAAATTTTTTCTTCCATGCATCTTTAAAGAGAAAATCATGAGTCTTGTAAAGATAGAAAGAGTTGAAGAGAGGCTACAAGGGATTTGCTTTGAGAAAGAGTTACAGATAAGTTGTGTTTGTTTATTATTGTTGTATAAACTTTCTTTTATTTATGAAATTCGTATTTTTTTGTATCTTTCTCATGAGATATGATTAGTTTTCTTTGTCTTTCTCCCTACTCTGAGACCTACTCTGAGATATGGAGAAATGAAGAGATAATTTAGATGTGCCAATTTTAAAATATAAAATAAATTGTGATAATTTTTTCACTCTGTCTTGATTTACTTTTCGATCTGGCTAATTGAAATGTTAAAATATGTTGTGAAACATAAGATCCGACAGAGAGTTAACCATCAGGGGAAGGGAAGCGGGAGCTTTGGATATATATATATATTATTGGTCATAGAATTGGAGATTTTAGGGTGACAAACTAAAATCCCCAATTTGGTCTTAGTGTTTAAGAACTAAAGTGAGAGTTAACCATCAGGGGAAGGGAAGCGGGAGCTTTGGAGTGAGAGTCTGTACCCTCCCAGCCTGACCACGGATTTAGAGACTAGACCTAAGATTAGCCAACGATTCTCTATAACACTTGACCAAAGGTAGAGAATTAAAATTGCTCTTATTTGACACAGTACAAATTTAAACAATTTGCCTCTCTCATTTAACCAAAAACTCATTGTAGTGGGAAAGATGTGTTCTCATATTTGATAACTTCATCATAGAAACATAGTTTGGTAGCTATAGTTTAATTTTAATGTACAGTCTTACTAGTAGTTGATAATTTAGTTCTAATAATACCTTAAACAAAATCTAAAATTTACACCTGAAATTTGATAGTCTGAAGTCCACCTTCCAATCCCCACCTAGAGTTTTGATTCTTCGATTTCAATTTAATGTTCACCTGATGCTCCCCAATGGAAACTTTCTTCTCTCTTCATGCGTTTTATTCCAAGTGTGTTGACTTGGAATGTTTGTGTTGATTTTTTTTATCTTTTCGGTCAACACCAATACGCGTGGTGTGTTTGGTTAGCACACCACACCTATTGGGGGTCCTTTTGTTGACCTCATTTTTTGTGAGGTTTTCTTCTTCTTAGTGTTTAGGATCTAGTCATAAGCATTTTCCTTGACTATCCTAGAATACTAGAGATGGATCACACTTAAATAGAAACCGTACTTGTGAGGATTCAAGGATGAGTTCCCATAGGGTTTAAAAACCTCAGGAAAACTCATTACGACTTTCGTACATTCACACACATATATCACGATTCGGATAGTCGATGCAGATAAATGTCAAAATTCACATCACCCACACCTTTATTTGTCTTATAATTAATGGAAATTAAAATTAATTTTCAAAACAATCGATTGCGAACCAAAACTTCGACGAAAATTAAATTTGGTTCATTTTTAACATAACCGTCGACGAGGTTGTCCAGATGACCCCGAAAGACGAAACAGATCACATGAGTGCGTTTGAAATATCGATTTCACCTAGGGAGGATGTTTGTTTTGCCATAGCTTTGTGGGCGGGCTAAAAATATGTGAATTGTCGTTTCATATCCGAGTACCGAAAAAGTGGTCTGAAACGACTCTGGATGACGAAACGAACCGCGCGATCGCGTCCAGAACGTCGATTTTACTTTGATGAGATGTTCATTTAGCCACGATGTTGTGTCTAGGCAAAAAATGCATGTAGAGACATTTAATCGAATAATAATAATTATTGTTATTATTATTTAATATAAATAATTATTATTATTCAATAATATTATTATTATTTTTACGTTATAAAAAATCTGTCTCCCCTATCTTATCCTCACGCATGACCCTATCTCTCTCCCCATCCTACTCACGCATGCAGCTTAATAATATATATTCATATTTATTTATTTATTTATTGAAAAAGAATGAGAACCCTCATTTAAATATCACGCCTCCCTCTCTCCTCCCTCAAGGCAGCCAACTTAAGAAAATATATATAAAAATAAAAAGGTAAAAAAACTCGTCTCTCTCTTATTCCCACTCCTTTCTCTCTCCCACGCCTCCCACGCCTCCCACGCCTCGCTCTCTCTCTCCCTCTCCTATATAAGAGCACCTCCATAATTCCCCTTAGGACACAACCAACTCACTCCTAAACACAACAGCCCTCACTTCATTCTCTCTCCAACCCCAATCAAACTTACTTGTAAGCTGGCTGCTCTCCTCTCTTGGTTTTGCCGTGAACCAAGCAACCGTCCCTCTCCGCCTTGTCGAGGACTCCAACACCACATTCTCAACCTTAGCAGCTTTCCAAACAACACTCCAGGTAACAGGTAAGTGTCTATCTCCCTCACTATTCTTTCTGTTTCTTTTTTTTTTTTTTTTTTTTTTTTTTTTTGGTGCTTTAAAGTTTACATGCAAACCACCCATTCGTTTGTATTTGCATGTCAAAAAAAAAAGACCATGCTAACCTATACTATTAAATGCATCGTATTTCTCTCTATCTAATCTCACGCATGGAGATAAAATAAAAAAAAAATATTTTTGATCGTACCACTCTCTCTCTCTCACCCTTTTTTTTTTTTCTCCCTCAATAGTCAGCCACACCTCACTCTCTCTCCTTCTTCCTCCTCCTATAAAATGCATCTCACCCTCGTCTCTCCACACAACAAGATCCCCCTCCTCCCAATCAACACCTATCCTTGAGGCAACCCCCTCATTCTCTGCCTTCTTTTGCTTTCTCCTCGCGAACCCCCTCTAGCGAGCTTTTCTCCGACGACTCTTCCCGCCTGTGAGCCTCGGTCAGGTAAGCCCCTCTCCTGTCTTCTCTTCATCTTCTTCTTCGCTGAACATAGAGAGAGCTGAGAGTGGGATTTTTAGATAGATCCCACTCAATTCTTATTGATTTGTACAAAAAATTTTTACATACATACCAACCAATGCCTACCTATTTGCATGCAAATAAATTTTACTTGAAAACCGCCCAACTTTCATGTATTAAGGAAAATAAAAAAAAAGATTTACCTGCATACCACCAAAAAATAAAAAATAAATAACTAAATAAAAGATATTAGACAAAGATAATTAATAAAGATTATAACATATAAGATTTAAAAATTAAAATAAATAATAATAATAATAAAATATTCTTTCAGATTTTTTTTTTTTGGTGTTTTAAAGATTTACATGCGAACCACCCAATTCGTTTGTATTTGCATGTCTAGTTAAAAAAAAAAAAAGGAAAAAAATTACACGCCTACCACCCTCTCCTTATGAATTTACACGTCTAAAGAGAGGAAGTTTACATCCTTACCACCTTTCTCATATATTTACATTTTCCCCTGCTCATTCTCATGTCATTACACGGCCAACCCCTAGGCTTGTTTCAAAAAAAAAACAACCATTAATCATTCTGTACTTCCATGTCTAATTCCTACACTTTTGTAGTTACACGCATGCCACTTAATTGCTACATATTTACACATTGAACACGTAAAGTTTCATATCCACATGCATACCACACTAGTTCTCGCGCATGCTTTATATCTAACATATTTCCGTACAAAACACCTTGTTCCCATGTATTGACACATCTACTACTCAAATCATGCATGTTGGCACGTTTACTACCCCGATAATGAAAATTTTAGGTGCTTACCATTCAAATCATTAATAATTAAATGCGAACCACTTACTTCCATGCACATAAAATTTTTATCGGATTTACATGTTCACTATCTAAGGTTTTATAATTTTGCGTCTAACACCCAGACTTTGTTATTTACATGCATGCTACTTGATCTTTTTTTATGAACTTACATATGCACCATCAAAAGTTTCATATTCACGTGTGTGCATCATAATTTAATATTGATTTACATGTCTAATATCTAAACTTCGATGATCTTTGTGTATGTCGTTCGAACACGTCTAAAAAAAAATTTAAACTTGTTAGGTGAAAAACAACATAGGCTTCGGAGAAGATGAGGTCGACGTGGCACCAACGTTGATAAGTAGGAAATTAATGAGTATTTTAGATTTAAATAATTACAAAAAATTTAAAAATTCATGCCTTAATTTAGAAAAATGCTAAAATAAAATAAATATACCACTGTGCTCAGTAATAGATCAGAATTTAAAAAAAAAAATATATATATAAACTCATCTCTAATATTTTAATTAAACCATGGGTTTTCAGCAAAATTTTTAAAGTCATTTGGATTGAATTAAAAAAATTATGAAGTTAAAGACCCCAAGGGCAAAATGGTAATTATGAAATTTAAAACTCCAATAAAATTTTAGGTCAAACTAAAAGGTTAAAGGATAAAAATAACCAAATAATGATATTTTCTAAAAAAAATGGTAAAAGTGTAATTTCTCCAATTATTGAGGATTCGAAGATAATTAAGTATAAAAAGTTCTCAAGTGAGGGGCTTGAGATATGAAGACAATAATTAACTAATTTGAAGCCTCGGATTAATGGTTAAACATGATACAATCATTTAATAAGGATTGATATCACTTTACTTGACTTAAATTACAAATCTATCCTTAATGATCTAGGAGCTTGGTAGTGAGCTAGGATTAATCTAAAACTATTTCAAAGGAATTAGAAAAGAAGGAGCATAATTTTTCATAAACACTATTGGCTCAAGTTCAATTAAAAAAGAGTAAAATTCCCGTAAGTAATTAAACTCCCTCCTGGGACGATCACCCATTCAAGCACCAAACAAAATTGCTGCTAGCCTACTTATGGGTTACTTAAGATATACTGAGCATAACTTAAAAGACATTAATTCAGTTCGGATGGTTTAATAAACAGATTAGCAAGACCAGTATGAACTTAAAATGATTTAGAAGATTCCAAGTTTGTTTAGAGTAGTTCTCTAGAATCCTTTGGAGATTCCAGATATTTTAAAGGACATATGGGTCTGTCATGATTTGTTGAAGAAAATCATCCTTAAAAATTAGATGAACCCCTAAGGAGCCACCAAGTTATGGTTCATGACTTGATAATTCACACAAATCAATAGAAATACCCCAAACTATTTATCCTACATTAATAACACAGTGCTCAAGAAATTAAGTCTTCCCAATGGTATTTAAATCCTTATGAGCGAATGAGGATATTTGTTTGTGCCACATATGGATCATCGGACCTGTGTAAGTCTGAGGTCTAGGTGGCTAGGGCGATGACGATAATGCTTATGTGTGCTTAAATAGTGTCTCCTGCTTGTAAAACCCTTGATAAGGGGAGAGGGAATGACCGATGATACTATTCGCCGACTCTCAAGGGGATTGTTGCCCCCGACACCCTTAGGTTGTCGATAGTCCTAACTTGATTAGAAGGACTAACCTCTAGACCACACTACCTTACAAAATATTTGCAAAAATAAAACAAAATTTTTTTTTTGTTTGTTAAAGAGAACTCTGCATGAAAATAAAAAAAAAAAAATTGATGAAGACTTTAAAGGTCTATGGTTAGTCATTCAGATCGAAGTTAGGATTGCCCTCTGTAGATTGTCGACTGGTAGCTCTTACCCAAGTTCGGGAAGCACACAGTCCAGCTCTGAGCCCCCATCTTTATCGATGTTATATGCCTAGTCATGGTCTTCCGTACGTGACTATGGATTTTGCTTTGCATCTTCATGTTTTTGTTACAACTTTTCCATATTATGCTTTCCTGCTTTCCTTTCTTGTAATTTATTTAAATTTCATGCAAATTATTTTATCCATTATGGAACTAATCATGCAGCGGTAGCAGAAGCCCAGGTACGCATTTTATTTTAATTTTATTTTATGCACTGCAACTGCAATTCCTTTATTTACTTTACAGTATTTCATTACCTACATTTATTTACTTTACATGAAAAATCAAAACTAAAATCAAAGCAACAATAACAACAATAATACCAAAATATTGAAAACATACACGGTAAAACCTTTGAACTTTAAACTTTATGACTGCTACTTCAATAAGGAGCTTGAAGCCAACTCCATGGACGACATGACGAGGACTTGCAGAAGGCATCATTAAGAAAGCAAATGAGTCTACAAAAGCAAACTTTTCCTTAGTTTAAACAACAAGCCAAAGGACTTCGTGGTAGTCCATCTAACACGGCGTAAATCCTCAACTTATTTTTTAGGATTTTGTGCAATTATGTTGTGCAACATAAGCCCTAACTCGTCTTAGGATTCTGAGGTCATCTTTCGGTACGATGTAAATTCTTTTATCTTCTAGGCTATTTGATTTCAAAATCCAAGACAATTTCTCGCCCGTGGGAAGAGTTCGTCGGAGAGAAGCTCACTGGAGGGCTTCTCCCAGCAGAGTCACCATAAATTATCGGCCGCCAAACATAAAAAAATATGTTTAATTTAATATATAATTTTTATTTTTAAAAACAACGAAACTAATCCGATCTCATATATTTAGTAGTTTAAATAAATGAGCACAACACCACAAGCCTTGCTCCTATCTCGATGAATAAACACATTACTTGACAGTAAGGCTCAGTTAAATAAATTAAGGAATTTATGACATTCTTTTTGTCTACTGTCGGCATTATTTTTGGTGTGGGGTTTGCCCGTAAGAAGCTGTCGGTCATCAGAATTGAAATCCCGTTGCCCGCTTCGGAAGGACATTTTAAAAATTTTAATTTTGAAAAAGATGAAGTCAAACTGACCCCATAACTTTCATAGTTTAGATGAAAGAGCGTTTTACCTCAAATTCTGTATCTATCTCGAAGGATGAACACAAGAATTGAGGGTGAGGCTCGATCAAATAAACTAAAGAAAGTTATGACATCCATTTGGTCTGTGAAACCAATGTATTGGCCGACAAATTGCCCTATTTAATATAAGGAATTAAATAGGGTTTATATTATGCTGGGTTCGGGAAAAGCTTCCTATAAGGGCAAGCCCCTATAGTTAGTTACATCTTAGGTAATAAAAGTTACCTAAGAATACTCTCGATAAAAGTCAAGAAAAATTATCTTCAAGGAGTCGAACTCTTTTCTTTT
>NW_018232076.1:0-1165 GCF_001263595.1 Phalaenopsis equestris | reverse complement strand
ATGCATGTCAGGGCATTTATGTATATAGAGCTGGAAAAGTAAAGTTTTGGAAACCTTCCTAACTCTATGTTGTGTATTGGGGGTCCTTAAATTTTAAGGATAATATTATTAAGTAAAACATATTAAGTTTAATAGATCCCTAAGGTATTCACCAGGTTAAGAGTAGGTAGCAGGTCCATGCAACCTTCTTAATGTCTGGTAAAAAGCCTTGGGTTTATTTAAACTTTATTATGTTACTTAATAATTCGTCCTGAATATCCTGATGCTCAGTGAATATTGATGTGTTGATTATCCCTAAGAATAGGGTAAATGTCATTTGTCTTTTAATTTAAAGATTATGTTGGTGAAGACCCTGAAGGGGCAAATTAGTGTATTTAGGGACGCTTAACCAAATTTTTATCCCTAATTGGACTTGTGGTGTTTTTAAAAGAGTTTGATTATGTTGATTTTTCTAATCCTCTTTATGAAGTTTTAATATTGGCTTAAATTTTTTTTCACCACTAAGTCCTTTAGACCTAAGTAGTGTGTGCATTGATTTTTGAAAGGATTTAGAACTTTAAGTGATCATTATCAAGATCATTTTAATTATCAAACAAGGGTATGAAATCTTTGATTTCCAAAATTATACCCCCAAATTCAAAAGTCATGAAGTTTCTAAAATTTTGATAATTATGGTAATTATTTTTTTTTTATCCTATAATTTGACAAGGTGAAGTGGGTTTCTACCAATTAAGCCCATTTTGGTTACAAATCATCAAATGAGTTAATTAATATCATAAATTAACCATTTCCCATTTTGATTAAGCCTAAATGTTCATTAAGGCCAAAATATCCAAAATTACACTTTTGCCCCTAAGGGTCCAAACTTTCATAATTTGTCAAATTTAAGTCAAATGACTTTAGAATTTTTATATAACTCTACTGATAGGTCAATTAAGACATCAGAGAAGAAAATGTGAATTTTCACAATTTAATTTAATTCATATAATTATTTTTATGCAAAAATATGCATTTTCAAAGAAAATTTCAAAAGATGATCCAGAAAACTCCTAATCACTTGAAATTTTTATATGAACTAGCTCTAGACCAGAAAGTCATTTGACCAAAATTTCATGATTTTTTAAAGCGTTTGTGATTTATAAAAATTAATTGAAGTTTTGAGAAA
>NW_018232075.1:0-1558 GCF_001263595.1 Phalaenopsis equestris | reverse complement strand
CTTCTTGGCCTACTTTTAGTTTCAAATAAAAAAAAATTATATAATTATATAAAATCTAATTTTTTTATATACATTTAGTCCTGCTTCGAATCAAATACTCTGCATTTATTTTTTTTCAAATAATTTTAACAAGTCAATTTTGTGTCGAACATGAACAATAATGTTTAAATTAGGTCGAACACGAACACATTGTTCACGAGTCGATTTCAAACACAAGCAATTTTGAACGAGTCGAACACAAGTCAAGCCGGAGCTCGCTCAAGCTCAGCTCGTTTACAATCATATTTTCCAACCTCTCGTATTCTATTAAATTGTGCATTTGATGAATTCGCCCCAAATTTCATAAAATTATGATGCAAGTCTTTTACATACATTTTAATACATGTTCGAATCTAATACTCTGCATCTATTTTTTTCAATTAATTTTAACAAGTCAATTTTGAGTCGAACACGAACACATTGTTCGCGAGCCAATTTCAAACACGAGTCAATTTCGAGTACGAGCAATTTCAAAAAAACCAAACACGAGTCAAGTCTGAGCTCGCTCAAGCTCGACTCGTTTACAATCCTATTTTTCAACCTCCCCTATTTATTTAGTCGTGCATTCGATGAATCTGCCCCGAATTTCAAAAAATTATCATGATGAGATGTGGTATATCTCTGAGATCTCATAATTCTTTTAGATGCATCATATGACATAATATTTTCTTCAATAAATATAACTATTTTGTTGGTTGCATTAACAGACAGCTCTTAGAATTTTAAGATTTATTTAGTATCAATTTTATTTTAAAATATAAATATATTTTAAATGTTTTTAATGTGTTTTTAATTTTTTGTTTATGAAAACAAATAAACATGTTTTTAAAAACATATAAAAATAATTTTTAGATATTTTAAGTAATTTCAAAAAATAATCATATTTTAGTAAAACTTGTCAAACATATTTTGTTTCAAATTAAACATAAATAAAATAGAAAAAATTTGAAAATAAAAAAAACCAAAAAATAAATGTGATCTCAAACAAACCCATAATGTTTGTTCGAATTGAAACCGATTTTAATATAAATTTTAATGCCTTTAATTTTAAAATAATATTTTATAATTAGTGAATTTCAAATTCATTAAATTTATGTAATTTTCAAATTCATTATAATTTGTGCACCCATCTCGTCATAATAGTCTGCACGACCGCCATAGAGTCTCGTCTCTCCACAGACGCAATCGTAGCCATTAGTTATACATTGTATCGATTTCATTTTTCTTCAAACAAAATATAATAATATATACAACTCCATTTATTTAATATTAAATCATATATTTTTAAAATATACTATGTTTCAGTCATAATATGTTGCTTTTACACTACATATATATTTTAACAAACCAAACAACCCTAAAATGCTTCTTAACTTCATAATCATAATGGTGACCATCACATCCACTTGTTATTTGCAATCATTATTTGATTTAATATTCTTTTATGGAACTAAGTGAGTATGTGATCTTTAAAGTCTTTGTATCCAGGGCAAACAATGCATATTTTTACTTTAAGACT
>NW_018232074.1:1472-2369 GCF_001263595.1 Phalaenopsis equestris | reverse complement strand
ATCTTCCAAAGTCCTCTCCCAATAGTCAAGTAAGATATAATCTCGTTTAATTCTGCTTCAGTGGGACTATAATTTGCATAAAAACATAACATACCAGGTGGTAAATGGTAAAACCAGTTGATTACCTCTGGTGAAAAAGTTATCAACTTCCCTCGAACCATGACTCAATTTTCTTCAGCTTTAGAGAGATTTGCATAGAACTCCCTCACAACAGATATAACAGCCATAGCAGAGAAACAACAGAATTATTCCTACTATCGGCGAACAATTAAATCACAATTAAATCTTTCACGTCTCCGCCCAGATTTCTAAAACATCGCTCCTGAATTAGTTTGAGGATTGCAGCACATCAATATACCGGTCTTGAGCTTTTGAACTAACAAATTTACACGAATCAAAAGGGGTTTTGCCTTTGCTGCTCTTCATTCCTGGTGCCATTCTACAAATTTTATAAATTCCAACAATAACATTAAAAATCAAGCTTAAATTACTAAACTAAACTTCTCATGCAATTTCCATAGGTTTTTCCTCATTTTTCACCATAAATAGTGAATTTTTGAATTTCTCCAAATGTGCTCAAAATACATGGTAAAATTCCAAAGTTTTTACATAGAAGTAAAGCTCTTACCTCAAATAACTTGGATCTAGCAAATTTCACTTGATTCCACCAAGAAATCTTCTCTTCAGACGTGCCTTAGCCCTAAAAAATTGTGAACTCGAGAAGAAGAAGGTGATGGTGGCACTAAAAATGATGATTTTTGGCTCAAAAATTCACTTTTAATCGTTCGCGAACCGAATTTCGTGAATCTACGCTTAAGCGCGGGTAAGTGGCGCTTCGGCGCCTGCCTCTCGGGTTTGCTCGTGCTTAAGCGCGAGATGTGGCACGGAAGTGCCAAT
>NW_018232074.1:0-1128 GCF_001263595.1 Phalaenopsis equestris | reverse complement strand
AAATTTTTCTAAATACAAACACTTAACAATCTTTCACAATTAAACACCTAAGTAACACAAACACTAAAAGAAAGTCTTAAACACTAAAACACTTAAAGATAATGACTTTAAACACACAAAATCATAACTTCAAACATAGAAATTAATTCCATTCTTCATTAGATGGAACAAATTCAGGTCTTTCATTAGTCTCTCATGGGGAAACTGGAATATAAAGTTGATAAAACGGACGGTGGTGACGTGCTCTGATGCAATCTTCTTCAATCCACTTTTGGTTAAGGAACATCTCCTTATCCGCTTACTCTATATAATTAGTGTGACTAAATTGCATTTTTAATTTCCATCCAAAATGCTCAAGATGTGCATGAATCTCCAATACCTTAGTCTCCAGTACAGACATGGTATTTTCAATTTTGTTGATCTTCTCTGATATCCCTTCAATACTAACGGCTAAGAAACTGTTATACAACTCTTGTACACTTTGACTAATGAATTTCTTCCTCATGGTCTCCTCCTTCTTCAAATCTATCTCCCATGAAGACATCATCTTAAAAGATATCTCTCTCTTAGAATTTAGGGCTAGAAATGAACTGGGGTGAAATTCCTTCACTAAACCCTTCTATTTATAGGCCTAAATCCTTCTAATAACTCCTAGACACGTTTAAAAATTGCCTTGGCACATTTTTACAAACTTCTAGGCTATTTTCCCTTCTAGAATATTAATTTTGCACATATTTTGAAACTGTCGCGCTTAAGCACCGGATGTGTAATCAAAGGAAAATATGTTGAGATTTTCATACCTATTTTATACTGTTTTTGATGATATTGCACTTTAAAGAAAGTTAGTTTTGATGTTTTGTTGCAAGAATGATGAATTAGGGTCATTGGAGCAAAAAGATGCAAAAAGGAGCAAATTTGGAGCGAAAAGGACCAAAATGTCAACATTTGAACTAGGGTGCTGACGGCGAGCGCAACGGCATCAACGGTGAGAATTTCTCGAGACTCCAGATTTAATAATGTAGAAGGCCCGCCGAGGGCGCCCTTGAGGCCTCCAATGGGAAGATCAGCGGTTATGTCCAACAATGCATTCGAAGAGGATAAATTTTGGAGGGATGCTTAGGCAACTCT
>NW_018232073.1:0-384 GCF_001263595.1 Phalaenopsis equestris | reverse complement strand
TGTTACTCTTATTGTAATTTTTGTTTACTCACTCCATGGCAACGGCACTAAAAACTTGACCGCAACTTTATATATGCTTAAAAATATAAGTATTTAATATTGCTGTTAAAAGATTTAATTTCTCAGCAACTGTACCAAAACTTAATAATAGTTATAGATTCGATAAATATGGATATAATAAATATTCAATAATTGTAAAGTCACACTTATCAACGCAAGTATATGTATCGCTTAAGTAATATAGGGCTCTAATGGAATCCTAAATATTGATCCCATAGGGAGTAAGATTAGAAGCTACGAACTAAGACTTTTTAAAAGGGATACTTTAATCGCAGCAACAAAATTCAATTTGCTTATTTGTCAATAATAGTCAATTGAAATAAA
>NW_018232072.1:0-475 GCF_001263595.1 Phalaenopsis equestris | reverse complement strand
ATTTGATAGTTGTTGATCTTTTTTGGGAGAGTGATAGCGTCTTTATATGGATCACCTTAGGAGGATATTTGTGTCGATAAAGCTGATGGAGGGAAGTGAGCTGCATCAGTGTGCGTGGTTGTTGTGCATAATTTGCCCAATTAAAGCCTATTTATGCTAGCTCGGTGAGATGACTCTCCTCCTCAACTGAATAACACATAAACTATACCAGTTATACGAATGGGATGGGCTCAAACAGGCTTATCTAAAATTGGCTCCATTAGAGCTTTTTCCTTCCTTTGGGTCGCTGCTCTGGGAGCTACAAACTTCTTAAGCTTTCCAGCTCTGATAAACTCCTCATCCAAGCTCCATAGGTGTCAACATTTTTGTGTATTATGGCAATGGTCTCAGTGTTACATATAATACTTCTTTGAATCTTGAAGGTAAGCTTTGGTCTTCATCGTTTTTGAAATACCTCTTATTCTAGATGGCTTTC
>NW_018232071.1:6843-7083 GCF_001263595.1 Phalaenopsis equestris | reverse complement strand
AGAATTTGATACTGCTGCTAGAAGATTTAATTCCCAGGCAACGGTGTCAAAAACTTGACAGCGGTTATAGATTCGATAAAGAGGTGTATAAAATATTCAATAATTGCAAATTCACACTTATCAACGCAAGTATACGTATCGCTCAAGTAATATAGGGCTCTAATGGAGTCCTGGATATCGATCCCACAGGAGTAATACTAGAGGCTACAAACTAGGATTTAGAAAATCAATACTTAATCA
>NW_018232071.1:1137-6443 GCF_001263595.1 Phalaenopsis equestris | reverse complement strand
ATTCTACGTCCGATAATTTTATTTCCTTATTTATTTGCACCCAACTTCCAAGGAATTTGACTTTTCTGAATCTTGGATGTAATCTTCACTTTAGTTGTAAAACTCAACATATTTTAACAAATCAATTGGCCAGATTGAAAGTAAATTAAGATCAAAGTGAAAAGATCATCACAATAACATTCTCAAGGTTCAACCAATTCAAATCACCATTTCACAAAATCTCAAGACAAGGAGAAAGACAGAGAAAACTACTCAGAACTCATGGGGAAGATACGACAAAACTCGAAATTTATTTATAAAATCAAATTCATACAAACTACAATAAGTAAGTACCACTTATCTTCAAGAAAACTCCTCGAAGTTCCTCTGAATCTTTTCCTTTCTTTACAGTACACAGAATTCTTCTTCGAAGCGGCAAAGAGGAAGAAATCTCTCACTTTCCCTCCACTCTTACAATCTCTCGAAGAATTCCTCATAATCTAACCCTAAATTAAACTCTCTACACTCTATTAGACTCTCTACACTCTCTACAACTTCCTCCCCCCCTCCTCAATTTTTTGGCCAAAAGTTTCACTTAAAGTTGTAGAAGAGTTTTCTTAAGAGTTGCTCTTCTTCGAAGCGGCAAGAAGGAAGAAATCTCTCACTTTCCCTCCACTCTTACAATCTCTCGAAGAATTCCTCACAATCTAACCCTAAATTAAACTCTCTACACACTACTGGGGCTCTTGGACGTTGTTCGAACCTTCCAACCCTCGAACTCTTCTCAATTTTCGGCCAAAATCTTCTTTTAAAGTTGTAGAAGAGTTTCTCCAAGAGTTGTCTAAGCATCCCCTCAAAAATCGTCCACATTCAATGCACCTGCTAAGATAACCGCCGTCGCGGGCGCCGTCGGCTGTCCTTCTTAATGAATTAATTCTAGAGTCTTGGGAAAATCTCACCGTCGGCGGGGTCGATCGAGCCGTCGGCGCCCTAGTTCAATTCTTCACATTTTGGTCCTTTTCGCTCCAAACTCGCTCCTTTTTGTATCTGATAATTCAACAAACCTGCAATAAAACATCAAAAATATCCTTCTTTAAGTTCAATATCATCAATATTAGTATAAAATAGGTATGAAAATCTCAACATATTTTTTTTTGGTCAGACTCCAATGTAGACCTTCATAGTTTAAGTTTTTCCTGTGTTTTTTCTCTCATCCTGTGCTTTTTCTGTCATCTTATCTACGAAAAGGATATCATCAGCAAAAAGCATACACTAATGTACATCCTCCTGTAAATGTCCAGTAAGAAGATCCATAACTAAAGAAAAATGATATGGGCTTAAAGTCGAACCCCTCCGTAATCCAACAGAAATAGGAAAATATTTGGTCAATCCTCCTTCAGTTCAAAAAAAGTAACATCTCTAGTATACATATCTTTAATGACTTAAATATAAGTCATATCAACACCTTTATTCTCAAGAACTTTCCAAAGGAAATCTCTTGGAACCTTATTGTAAGCTTTTTCTAAATCACTAAAAATCAAATTTAGATTCTTCTTATTATCTCTAAACATTTCCATCAAACCTCTCAATAAATGTATAGCTTTGATGGTAGGAGTGCCCGACATAAATCTAAATTGATTATGAGAAATCCTTGTATTATGTCTTAAACTATGTTTAATTACCCTCTCTCATAGGTTTAAAGTATGACACATCAACTTTATTCCTCTATAATTTGCAAACTCTTGTGCATCCCTTTTATTCTTAAAATAGGGGACCAAAATACTCATCCTTCACTTCTCAGGCATCTTTTTAGTTTTTAAAATAATATTAAAGAGTTTAGTAAGCTAAGAAACTCCCAAATATCAAAAATTTCCATGTATTACGATAATTCATTTGCAAGTTATAAATAACAATCATTTTTACAACAAAAAAAGAAACAAAAAAGGAACAAAAACATACAAAACGGGACCACTCTAATCTTAAGCTTTCAAAGACTCCACATAATCAGCCTCCCTACTCGCTAAGGCGCCAATGAACTCCCGATACGCTGACTCTTCCCCAATATCCAAATTGGAGAAAAGCTTCCTAAATTCCACAATATTTTGCCATTTAGGATTCACCAACTTATGCTTTCCAAACCTCTTGATTGAGAGAGAAGCACCTACTACAAACAGATGAGAAAAACCCTCAACATATGCCTCCATGGTGATCATCAAAGTCATTTTTTTTTTATTTGAGCTCCTTATGTTTCTTCAGAAGAGCCGCTGCCTCTTCCTCATGTTGTTCAACATCTATTTTCCACCCCTCAATGGAATGCTTCAATCTCCCATTTTTTGTAGAAATTTTTCGCTTTAACTTCAAACCGTCGAAGCAAACCGCCCAACATCCTCCTTAGCTTTTTCTAAGAGAAGGACCTAGAAATGCAAAGCCTGATAGGCAAGGGCCTCTCGAACAACTGATAGCTTTGAACATAGACACATAACTTCCCCACGGTCGGCAAGCATCTCCCTCCTGGAAAGCTGCAAGTTTCTCGCACAGTGCAATGATGCGGGTGGATTTATTGTGTTAATTTTGTCAATATTTTTTAATATAACAAAATACACACGACAGATACAAACATATACAATAACAAATATGAATACAATAACAAATATGAAAATTAATCCCAATAAAAATAACTTCAGTGAAAATAGTTTTATCTTTTAAAAATATTTAAACTGTCAAATCCCCTATAAAAATAATGCAGGTAAGTGTGAAATTTGAATATTAAATACTAGAGTGAATGATAACTAAAATGCAGTTAAAAGACAAAATTAACTAAACTAAATTCTAAACTTTTAAAAGTAAACTTATGAAAACTAACAAAGTTTTTGTGACGGAAAGTTCAAATTTAAGAAAGCATCATTTCCCTTTACAATGAGTGTATGGATTGTGAAGAAATTAAAATCATATGAAAATATATATATAAACTATTTTGTGTCAAATAGGAGCAATCATACTATTTACCCTCTTCTGAGTGCATAAAGAACATTGACTAATCCAGATTTTGGTCCCTAATTCTGTGCTTAGGCTGGGAGGGTACCGGCTACCACTCCAGAGCTCCCACTACTCCCTCACCAGAGGGCTAACAATCTTGCATCAGTTTCCAATCAACTAGACCAAATTGGGGATTTTAATCTGTCACATTAAAGTATTCAATTTTGCATCCAACAAAGTGTATTTTCATATTTATTTGCACCCAACTCCATGGATGGCATACTCTCCCATGAAATCAAATGTGATTCTTCTCATGTTGTACAAATCATAACCCTTTCGGAACTTATGTTTCTCAACATATTTTAATAATTGAATTGGGCAAATTGAAAAGTAAATGAAGATTGGAGCTCAAATCATCACAAATTATTGACATTTAAAACCATATAAAACAAAATCAATTCTTCACAAATCATATCTCAAAGTAGGGAGAAGGATGAAGACTAGAAGACAGAATTCATGAGAATGATATGATAAAACGGATTTCACATATAAAAATAAGTTTACAAAATAAAAAAAATAAAAGACACAACTTATCTCACAACCCTTCCCAAGAAAATCCCTAGAAGTTCTCTTCATGTCTTTCTCTCTTTACAAGCACTCTCAATTCTCTCTTAGAAGTGAATGAAGAAGAAATCTCTCACCTTCCCTCTCCTCTTACATCCTTGAAAAAAATCTCCAAGCTCTTGACTTGTCTCTCTCTCTCTGTCTCTTCTTTTTGCCCCTCTTTACATGCCACTCTCCAAAACCTCTCTCAAGCTCTATACTTCCCTCTCTTTTATAAAAGGTTGTCTCCCTCCAAAAAGAATTTAGAATTCCCTCTAAAATTCTATCCAAAAGTCAACTCTTTTGAATTCAAAAGACACGTCCATTGATCCAAGAGACATATCCCTTCATAAAAGAATCTTCCAAAGTGTCTAGATACATTGAATCACTCCAAGGGGTGTTTAGAACAAATGTCCCTTTGAAAATTTGTGCAAAATTTGTCTCGAACACCCTTAATCCTCAAAAAGTCGTCTCTGGCACATCTTACGCCAAATCTGGTGCATCTTGCTCCAGCTCTCTGTCAAATGGCACATTTAGCGCCAATATGGTGCATCTTGCGCCAATTTACTGAAGACTGCACTGTTCTGGGTTTTGGTGCATCTTGCGCCAATCTGGCGCATTTTGCACCAATTCTCTGTATGTTGGCACATGTTGCATCAGAATCCCAAAATTTGTTGTTTTGGCTCCAAATTTCATCCTTTTTGCTACTTTTGCTCCAAATACCTAAAATTGATATACCTGCAACAAAAACATAAAAATATCCTTCTTTAAAGTGCAATATCACCAAAAATATGCATAAAATATATACTTAAAACTACATATTATTTTGGTGTATCATGTAAATACTTCTTTCACCACTTGGTCGACTCTCTTCAGAACCTCAATAATTCTTCCATCACCATCTTCTAAAGAATACCCCATAAAACGAAGAAAACACTCATCTATCTCAACAAGGTGGTGAAGTATGAAGTTTGAGGACACACAACACCCTCTGGTTGCCTCCTTCTCCCTTGTGGCATCAGAAAAAATCTGACGGCCAACACCGTAGTCTCCACTACCCTGATCTTTGACATCTCGCTCAGCACCTTACTTCAGTGCACTCTATCTGCCATATCTACTCCCCGTGCAACAACCTGTCTCGTATTCACTCCCTCAGTCGTAACCTGGTCCACAACCACTGTGTTATTCTCAGGACCAATGTTAATATATGTCGATACATAATTAGCAGTCAGGACTTCAATTGATGAAAAGAGAAATGAAAAAATTATTCAAGCTGCAAACCAAGAATCCACTCTCATTCAGATGTGGTATAAGAGAAAATGTCCTTACTGACTTTTCCTTTTCCTCCAACTTTATAAGAAAAACTGCTCTTAGTCAGTCGAAGTGATGTCTCCTCAGCTGCTGCCTCCTCAGGACTCCACTAGGAAACTGCGGCCCCACAGTCACATGGATGGAGAATCTTACTCCTGCAGCAAAAACACTCACCCTTGGCGAGCGTCTTGTAGAACAATCATTAGGATGACCTCTATCTTGTCTTTCAACCCTCTCCTAGGGAGAGCCCACAAGGAAAGAACTAGGCTGGCTCTCATGATTGTCGGCTTTTGGCTTGAGCACAACTCTCTTCCTACTCACCCCTTCCACAGATACCTCACTTGCTTGTTTACGCTTCACATCTAACTTATGAGCCTGCACCCGTATAGCGCTCATGGCTTTGAGGATGACACTCTTATCAGAAGGCAACACTCTTT
>NW_018232071.1:0-773 GCF_001263595.1 Phalaenopsis equestris | reverse complement strand
TCAGACTATATATCAATTGAATCAAGGCTTGTCAGAAGATCGACAACCCTCATGGACTGAATCGGCCCTCGGTCTTATTATATGCAACCACCTCTGAAATTACCCAAAAAAACCCCTAAAAAGTTAATAATGATGGGGGCTAATATGTACTTTTATAATATTCAGACATATGTCTATAAATAAGGGTTCATATCATGAATAAGACACTATCTTTCTTCTTTCTACTACTGCTCTCTTTCTCTCTTCTAATCACTTCCTAACAAAACGTTTCTTTCCTTGGGTGTGTTTCCCAAACACATTTGGATTGAACATATGCCTATCTCCGTAATCAAATACTCTCAAATATCAAAAAAACCTCGAGCAATATCTTAAACATCCTTATAAAAGTTCAAATATAAAGTATTTGCAAAACTAATACATTTTATTCTTATAGAAAAAGTAAAATACAACAAGTTTTAGTCTGACTCATTACGAAAATTAATTTCTGTAAATTTATCTAAAGAAGAAAAGGTCGAATCAAATTGATAGGCCTCTCTGAACATTACACATTTCCAGGCTATTTATGTTTTAAATTATTAAATAGGCCTCGGAATGCAATGATCTGTGCAGAGAGGGCCGTGGGCTCGCAAGCGATGGAGAGAGACCTGATGATACCTGGAGAGCCGCCGGACAATATCAATGAACTTAAATTTCTGTGCCATCATGAACTTACTTTTGAGAAGTTATTAAGCCAAGGGAAAGCAATAAATTCCTTGATGTCATATTAATTAAAG
>NW_018232070.1:0-229 GCF_001263595.1 Phalaenopsis equestris | reverse complement strand
CACTCATAATCACTCACAACCCTAAACCCAAAAAATTTATGACTTTGATCTGTTGATCTTTTGGGAGACTCATGTGCGTGGTCCCCTTAACCCACTAGTTCTAGGGTGGGCTTTAGCTATGACTAGTACCTAGAGGACCCAAATGGGGATTCCAATTTTCCATAGCTTAGGTAGGTCAAACCCCCAATTTTGTTCCTATGACTTAATCCCACAAAATTGAACCCCATAG
>NW_018232069.1:0-781 GCF_001263595.1 Phalaenopsis equestris | reverse complement strand
TCATCAACATCATATATAAGCCACATTTTCATAATCCATTTGATTAAAAATGTTGTTACTCTTAAGGGCTACATTTTGAATGTGAGGGGCTTATGGGATCACAGCCTTTTCTTTATTTTTATGGGATTCATACATTCCCATTAATATTTTACTAATCAATTAAGTTTTTTAGTTGGTCATAGATACATTTTTCTTTAGTTAGTTAATGTTCAACTGTTTTGGAGAGTGGAAATTCTCAGTGCGCAATTTCATAAAAGAAATTCAATTTTATAGCTGCAGGCATTCTTCAAAATTATATAGTTGTTTCATTCTTTTTTTGTTACTTACTTTGATTCCCTTTCATTAATCTCCCAGTCTGGAAGATGAAAAACTTCCCCTTTTCTTGTGAAATGAACTCTTCGCTTTCAAATCATGAGCCCATCCGAGGTGTTTTTAATGTTAGGATTTCATAGATTTAGAAGGCCAAGAACTTCAATCATTTAATTCTTACTCAGCCCCTCATGCATTAAACCATCTTGCAACTATTTTAAGTTTTGAAAGAAGCTAAATATTAAAAGCTTCTTATAGAGCTACTTATGTAGGCCTTGTTGTTATCAAAGATCTGTGATTTTGTCTGTGCTTTGGGTTCTAATCGGTTAAACCTAATGCCAATTTAATTCTGGATTAATTTTATCCAGCTAGTTCTCGTAACTCTTGAAAACCAGAGTAATTAAGGGGTGGTTCCCTTGGAGTTCCTTGTTAATCCAATTTAATATGATATGTGTTGATCTACTCACCACAC
>NW_018232068.1:655-924 GCF_001263595.1 Phalaenopsis equestris | reverse complement strand
CAACAACAACAACAACAACAACATTAGCAACAACATTAGTTATGCTAAATAAAAAAAGACATTGGTGGGAAAATTATCAATACAACAACAACAGCAACAACAGAAACAACAACAACCATAACAACAACAACAGCAGCAACAACAACAAAAGCAGCAGCAACAATAACAACAACAAGAACAACAACACCAGCAGTAACAACAAGAACAACAACAACAACAACAACAACATTAGCAACAACATTAGCAACAACAACACCAACAACACCAGC
>NW_018232068.1:0-285 GCF_001263595.1 Phalaenopsis equestris | reverse complement strand
AAACAAACACACACACCAAAAAAACCCGCAACAACAACAACAATAACAACACCAACAACAACAACAACAACACCACCACCACCACCACCACCAACAACAACAACAACAACAACAGCTACAACAGTACAAGCAGCAACAGCAGCACAAGCAGTAATAAGAGAAACAACAACAACAACAGCAACAACAACAACAACAACAGCAACACCAACAACAACAGCAACACCAACATCAACAACAACAGCAACACTAACAACAACAGCAACAGCAACAACAACAATAGCAACA
>NW_018232067.1:0-1774 GCF_001263595.1 Phalaenopsis equestris | reverse complement strand
GTTCTCCAAGAGGTACCTCCAAAAACTCTTAAAAATTGTCCAAATACATCGAACCTTCTAAAAACGGGGGCTGAACCACCTTTGGCGCCGTCGACACTAGTCTGGCACCGTCGGTGCTGAGTACAAATTTCAGTTGTTCTGTTGTGCTGCGTGGTTGGCGCTGCTCTTAGCGCTGTCGGCGCTGAGTACTTCTTCAAAAACATCATTTTGACTTCAAATTCCATCATTTTGCTTCATTTTTCCTTTAAGTCCTAAAAATCAACAACCTGCAAGAAAAAATCAAAATACCTTCCATTAAGGTGCAATATCACAAAAAATAAGTATAAAATACGTGTCTAAAAATACATATATTTTCGGTATATCAGTCATCCATCAAACTTTACAGCCCATCACCGCTGCCACTGCCGCTGCTGGCCACCTTTACTTTATTTTATTTTATTTTGAGTTTTAGTTTATATAGTAAGAGAAGGAAGAGAATTCAAAAGAGCTTCAAGACATTTGGTGGAGAGAATTTGAGATAAGCGATTATCTTTGTGTCTACACTTGGTTTTAGTTTAGATTTTTTGCTTTTAAACTCATGTGTAGTTGTGTTTTCTTCATGAATTCTCAGTAGTTTTCTTTATTTTTTTCTTAAAATGATAAGTGTTTAAATATTTAAAAGGAAGTTGTGTGAAGTATTAGACTTCAATGTTGGAAGAAGTTGTGATGATTTGAAACCTTGAACTTCATTTACTTCTTGATTTGGGCAATTAAGATGATAATACCTGTTGTGAAAACATTTAAGATCCAAGATGGTATTTGCTCAGTCAACAAATGGTTGGAAGCACATATTCATTTCGTGAATGAGAATTTAGTTCATGGGGTTGAAAGTAAATAAATAGGAAAATATATTTAAAGGGTGTATGGGTGTAGAGTTAGAGGACTTTAAAGTGATAGGTTAAAGCCCCCAACTTGGTTTATTATTTTAGGTTCTGATACGAGAATGTTAGGCCTCAGATGGAGGGAATCGAGGGAACTCTAGAGAGAGAGCTAGTATCTTCCCTACCTAGCCGGTCTTCAAGACAATTAAAATTATAGATTATCCAATGTTCTTTATAGTATTTCTAGTAAGGTCTAGTAAGGGTAATAAATATTACTGCTCCTATTTGGCACAACACATTTAACATACTTACACAACAAAATTTCTATATTTCTCACTGATTCATGATAAAGAAAAAAAATATTTTATTAATCTTGCCTTTATCTGACAAGTATTTTAGTTATGTTAATTAGTTTCTTACTTTATTTTTAATTATTAAAAAATACAAAAAGAATCAAAATTTCATTCCTATTTTAGCATATTAAGTTTAAGTAATAATACTTTGCTAAGTAAATTTTGTTATCTAAAATTAGTCCTCCCTGTGCGATCGATATTCGGGACTTAATCAGAAAATTTTATATTACTTGATAACAATATGTATACTTGCGTAGTATCCCATATTGAAATATTATTATTGCATTCTTATTTTTTTCATAGTGAAAGGTTTACCTAGGTTTTCCTTTGGATCAAATTTTTGGCTTTTTTTACAAATTAAGAATATATATTAAGGAAATTAATCACATACATCGCATTTTACATCTATATATATAAAAAATCGGGATCAGCTGCTACTACTACAGGTTTGGGATTAACATCCTTAATCTTTTCTTTAAGCGAGCAGGCTGGTGTTAGATTTGACAACTGTGAGGAGATCTTTCAACCACTAAAGCCCATTAATAGTGTGAATGTGAAGTC
>NW_018232066.1:0-480 GCF_001263595.1 Phalaenopsis equestris | reverse complement strand
CTACAATGGACATTTTCTTATTCTCTATTCGGTATCGGTATGATCCTCCCTGATGTAGTTGCTGGCTAGGCTGGCCATACTGTTGTGTCTGTTGTTGAGCATGATGCGATGAAGACTGGCGAGAATTCTCTGCATGTATCTTCATTAGTTGTTTTCCTTTATCAACCATTATCACTGTTCCAAACTTATTTTCAAATACTCTGGTCGTCTTAGACTTCTCGACATTCTCAAGAGTATCCATATGTTTGACTTCTTCTTGAAGATCGCTAGCTTTGCTGAGTAGCTTCTCAAAGGATTTAATGGTGAGTCCCTTGAGCATGAAAGCCACTAGACCATGAATGCTCTTGAGTAAGATCTCAATCGCATCATGTTCATGTAGTTGAGGTTCACATTTCATGCTAAGATTTCTTTAACTCAAAATATAGTCCGATAAAGTCTCGTTGGACTTCTTCTTCTCTACTACGAGATCTCCAATAGACA
>NW_018232065.1:0-202 GCF_001263595.1 Phalaenopsis equestris | reverse complement strand
CAAGCACCAACGAGTCTCAGACTCCAGATTTTGTGTCAAACATGTCATATGTCCCACTGGGGACAGATCAATGTGCACCGTGGAGCCCAGGATCATACATCCCGCTTGAGGCTGAATCTCATATCTCGGATCGGCCAGCACCAGTTTGGATTCCCGCAGAGGCCCGAAGGAAAGAACGCCCCAGACAACTGCCAGCTCCCGG
>NW_018232064.1:23042-26653 GCF_001263595.1 Phalaenopsis equestris | reverse complement strand
TCTAAAAAGTTAGAACTTATATTGCACAACATACATTCATGCAAAAGTTTTAAGAGAGTGTGAGGATTTACATCATACTATGTGAACAATCTCAGAATCCTAAAACTCATGTTAGACTTGTTAATTAAAATAATCTCAGATAACATCGATGATTTAGTTGAGGTTAATCCTTCGCTTCGTGTTTCGTCTTCTTTTGGATGTCTCAGATATTGATAGTTAGATAGATAACCACAACACTACTTCACTTTATAAAGAAAATAACTCAAGAAAAGAAAAAAATAATACCTTGAAAGGCCTATCTTAGGTTCTTATAATGATTTACTTATAATAGCTTTGCAAAACAAATTTAGGTTTGTGGGAATATAAAAAGTTTAACATGCAGAAGTGACTATTGAAAATTAATTAAATTTTATTTTATGCAACACCGGTCAAAATCCAATGGTTCTTTCATCCCGACAATGCTGATGATTTTTTATTTACTTAGCCTAGAGAGATAGTTAAAGTTGCTCAGACTAGAAGAATTTTGTTGGTAACCATGAATTGTGTAGTCCAAGAAGCCCTTGTAAGCCCAATGGATTAATTATTATTGTTTATTATTATTATTATTATTATTATTATTATTATTATTATTATTATTTTATTATATATATTTTATTATTTTTTAATGAAACCTATGTATGTTGTTTTTGAATACATATATTAAGGTTTAATATTATTAAAGCTCATAAGATCCAACAAATCACTTGGAAAAGTGAATATGGTTCTTATATACTCAATTAGTATATTTTTTTAGAAATTTTGGTTGTTTTGTGAACTTTTATGAATTATTTTGTTCAAAAATTTTGTAATTTTTAAAATTCTAGATATTTTAACTTAAATGACTTCAAAATAATTTAAAATAATTTTCATGGATGTATATTAAGCCCGCATGCTAAAATTTTGTAAATTTTTGCATCTTATTCGATTTATTAGAATTATTTTACTTTTAAAAATATTTTTTATTTAACAATTTATAATAAATCTAAATGATCTCCATAACACTCAAAATTTTTCTAAAATCTTTGAAATATGATTGCGAACAACCTCAAAATTTTCTGAGTCATTTCAAGTTCATTTTAGATTATTCATGAATTATTGAACTTATTAATATGTTATTAATATAAAATAATTTTAGAAATAATAAATCATAGTAAATTTGGTATTTTTTTAACTTCTTTTCGTTCAATTAACCTATGGGTGAAAATTTCATTCAATTTGAAGTTTTATAAGAGAGGTTATTCAAATGTTACTAAGGGTCTGTTTGGGGCAGCTACAGCTTATTGAGTAATCTGCTAATAAGCTGATTAAAATTAATTTTCTAATAAGTTAAGTGCGGTGGCAATTACATATTTTTATTTTATTGAAAAAGCCAGACTGCTACCAAAAAACTGTCATCCCATCTAGATATGTGCGGTGTGAAAACGCTGTTTTCAGCATTTTCAAAACGCATAAGCTGCCAAAACACAGTTTATCCAAACACGTCAGATGAGTTTTCAAAACGCCACCGCACCAGATAAGTTGCCCCAAACGGACCCTTACATAGGTAAATTTGTGAATACCTTATTTATACTGCAATCATTTCTACCTAGGTCTGAAATATTTTTTAATGATGTATCTTCATTTGATTAAAAATGTGGTTCAATTATTTGAGTTGCATCACTTCAATTTCTTTCATTTAGAGAGGGAGAATGTAATAGGGGTACTTTTGTAAATTCAAAGAAACTTACAAATCTACCTCAAAACGAATTTAAAGTTCAAAAATATTAACAGTGTTTTGTTGTTCAAGTCTTAATGAGGAGTTTTAATGTATAAATATAATATTTACAGATATATCTTTCTTAAGAAAATTTAATAAATCATCATACGGTGCTCCAAGCTACTGTCTAATTGAATAAAATGATCACCCATATGACAATTAATATTTCGGAAATTATTTCATAATTTTCCAAAATATATTTCAATTTCTAGAATTATTTATTTTAATAAATGCAAAATTAGAAGGAAATTCTATTTAAGTAACCAATATTTTTTTTCTGTTCATGGGAAAATTATAGAGATATCACATGGTCAATAAGCTGAATCATATATAATTTCATTTTATTTTGATTTATATTTAGAATTTTATGAATTATTGATGCTTTAGTGGATTAAAAATCTATTAAAATTTATTTAATGTTATTATATTTTGATTATATTTTTATTTAATTTTTCTAGTTTTTCTAAATCCAACATATTTTTATTATTTTCTTTTTTTTTTATGATTTTTTAAGATTCTGTTGAATTAAAAGGATTTTTTAATTCAGAAAATCAAAGAATTTCTTATTTAAAGGCCTCCTGCGTCAGGTCCGCCGTCTGTGTCAGCCTCTGAGTAAGCTCGGCCGTCGTGATCCTGTGCATTATCCGAACACTTTTGCCCATATGAATTAATCCGAGCCATTCGTTTTAAATAGAGTAAAATAGACGACATCAATTCATTCTTCCAAATAGACTGGGGCAGCTTCTGCGTTCAGGATAAGCAGAAATGCGGCCTGCGAGCCGGTCGCAGGGGTCGACCCGCGGCCTGCATTTAGTGTAAAAACTCAAACGCAGTTTCGGATAAGCTGACGAAACGCGTGAACCAAACGGTACCGCGACGTTTTCAAAACGCATAAGCTAGGTTCTTATATGTTGCCCCAAACGGACCCTAAGAATCGGGCCCTACGGGACCCTACGACGGCATTTCTATGTTTTGAAAACGCCGCCCGCACTTATAAGCTGCCTCAAACGGACCCTAAGAATCGAACACCAACCACACAAAAGCGCGTAGACCTCCTTCATCACTCAATGAATTTCAAAAATTTAATACAACTAAAGGTCTATTTGGGGCACCTGGAGCTTATTGAATAATCAGCTGATAAGTTGATTAAAAAATAATCTGTTGATAAGCTAGGTGCGTTGGATATTACAATTTTTTATTTTTTTTAAAAAAGTCAAATTGTTGCCAGAAAGCTGCCACCGCACCTAGATAAGTGCGGTGTGAAAACGTTGTTTTCAACGTTTTCAAAACGCATAAGCCGCCAAAACGCAGTTTACCCAAACAAATCAGGTGTGTTTCAAAACGCCACCACACCAAATAAACTGCCCCAAACAGGCCCTAATACATGCAACTATCGTTTCAACAGGCGAGGTCGGCAATCATCATATGGTGCTTGTGTTTTAGAAAAAAAGATTCCTATCCAAAGATACTTCTTAGCACATGCACAAATTAAAAATAGATAATTGGAACTAAAAAAGGAAATAAAATTATTTTTACAAATAAATTTTCTTAATACATATATATTAAAGTGCTGACTCGAGGCATTAAAGCAAAAATTAATTGAAAATTCATTTTATTTCATCTAAATTCCCTTGAATTAATAGTCTGATTTATCCATCCATATAATGCATCTGAGGCTCTCTCCTTTAATGAGAAGATCAAAGGCTTTGTTTATTTCATCAAACCCTACTTCATGCGTTATGAACTCATCCAGCTGAAGCTCCTGCATTCATAAATGTATCTATGCTTATTTTTCTAGCCAATATATATATATATA
>NW_018232064.1:13385-23020 GCF_001263595.1 Phalaenopsis equestris | reverse complement strand
ATATATATATATATATAGATGATTAATACTATATGAATGAGAGGAGAGATCACCTTATTGAGATATTTTTTGATATATATTGGAATATCAACCTTGACTTTGGTTCCGCCCAATATTGATCCCATAATAGACTTTCCATACATAATATCAATAGAGTTTATGGAAAATGATGATCCCTCCATGTTTGCCCCAAGAATTATGGTCTTCCCCCCGCCCTGCAAACCGAGCGACAAATATGATTGATAGGCATAGTATATATGAAAGACATTGAGCGGAGAATATTACGTATGTAGTTCGTATGCATGCAGACTTTTTGTACAAAATTATCGTACATTGTTGTATTATGATATTTAGGTGTTGCCACCCTTGTTATTTTCTCAATCACATAAATCAAAGTTTTGGTCCACATAAATTGCAAAAAATGTGAAAGTTGAAACAGCTTTGTGGCGGTTTATACTGCCACTCTGTCCTACTTGTTTACAACGAATGACAGAAACACGATGAAATAACTAAAAAGATCGCGATTCAATAATTTTTTAGATGATGGCGAGAATTCATAATGTTAATAAAGAGTTGGTATCAATAATGATGATATATCATCAATAACAACTATAATGTTTGCTAAGTAACTTTGCAACAAGTTTTTGTGAATCAATTAACTAAATTTTTCATAACTTCTTTCATAAGATGTGTGTGTGTGTGTACGAGCGTGTGTGTGTATTTAAAAGGAATGACAGAAGGCTATTAGATGAGTCCCGACCATCTTTAGGCGTACTAAATATTCGAGTACCACGCCCTACGCACTGGGGAATTCGAACCAGGGACTTGAGGAGACTTACGACCTTCAGAAACGCTGCTCTATCAGCATGCCAAGGTATACGCACAAGATGAATATATATATTTGTCTTGTGAAACATGTAATTTAGATGAATATACCCTTTTTGAGCTACAGAATGCTTCGCTCATAGTTGATGTCAAGCCAATGCACTCAAAGGAATAATCTGCACCACCATTTGTCATCTCCTTGATCACCTATAAAGAATAAAAGAAAAAAATAATAATCATGATAAATATGGGCCTATTTGCATATATAATACCTCGTTCACAGCTTTCTCTCCGATCTCCTTTGGGTTAACAAAATCTGTAATTCCAAACTTCTTTCCTGCACAAACAAAAAAATTTACATGGATACCCTCCACTTTTTACGTATTTGCATATCCAACACCGAACTTTTCATATTTCCGTACGTAAGACGTACACAACACTGTGTACGTCGGAGGTTATTCAGAGGGTACATGGGGGTTTATCCGCGTTATATCCTCTGTAACATCTCTGTAACTTACATGTACTTACCAGAATTACAGAAGCGTGAAATTTATTTGTAGGTTACACGTAGGTTACAGAGAGGTTAAATGGGGTATAACGCGGATATCACCCCCCCTATACCCTCTGAAAAACCTCTCAACATACGCAGCGCTGCGTACGTCTTACGTATGCAAATATTTTCTCTATATTTATAACAACGGTGCAAGACAATGTTTTTTTCAATGTTAAAAAGCAAGTGATATATGTTATGTAATGAAAGATTAGGTGTTAGATATGTAAATACCAATTATTTTGGTGTAAATGTTAGCATATTTACCAATTTCGAATTTGTTTGGGTTCAAATCCACGCCAATGATTTTGGCAGCCCCACGTAACCTTGCTCCTTCCGAAACCTTCAGAAATACAAAGAGAAATTATAAATACCAAAAATAATAACTCTCAAAAGCGAAAATTACACACACACACAAATATATATATAGTACTGTCAAAAATACCTTCAATTCATGCAGGGCACCATTAACTTTAAGGAAAAATATGATCTAGGACCAATTTGAAACAACTATTAATAATCCGGGACTATAAAAAAAATTAAATTTTATAAATTATAATTTATAATAAATTAGTAATAATAATATATTAATATACTATATTATTAATATACTATTATAGATATTATATATTTATATAATATAAGTTATATAATTAATATAATATATTATTTATATATATATTAATATTATGGATGTCAAACTGGCTTGTCGTTCGCGAACAACTCGTGTTCGGCTCGTTCGTTAAGAAACGAACACGAACAGTGACTTCACGAAGAATTTCGAACACGAGCTTATTTTAAACAAACTAAATTTCAAACGAACCGAACACGAACACAAGTTCTGTTCGTTTACACCCTCTATATGTGTGTATACATACATAAGAGCGGGCGAAATAAAAAAAAATTTACCGCCAAACCAACGGCACCGAGGCCAAAGATAACAACTGCAGAGCCCGCCGCGACGTTGGCTTCTTTCCATGCCGCTCCCAACCCTACATATTTGCAAAGAAATTTAGTTTCTCAAACCAATATTCTTAAATGGACATAAATTTAGTAATTGTGCAAACTTTAGGGATCATGTCAATATAAAATAGGGATATTTACATAAAATAGCACACAATTCTTATATATTTACATATCTAACACCCACACATCAACATCAATATTTACATGCATGTCACTCACAAGGTATTATTGGCATAAATATCAAATTCTCGGTGTTAGATGTGTAAATACATAAGGAATTGTGAGGTATTTATGTAAATTTCCCAAAAAAATGTTGGCCTCACAAGATGCATTTTATAGCTATGAGCAAATCACTCAAGTCTAAGAAAAAAAAAAAGAAAAATCAAATCCTTAAAAAGAACTAGAATAGACATCTCTTAAACATTCGACCCACTTTTTCTAATCTCATGGTGTCTTTCTGGTTTGATGAAAAATAAATAAATAAGTACATAAAAAAAAGGTAAATGTATATAATGTCATGTCACATCTTGTAGTTTTATGTCATGTCATTCAATATAAGCGAATGAAATGCTTGTACTTAAAGTTAGAACTTAACAACAAGTAACTTGGCAGGTGGACTAAAAAGGCTAACTTTGCAACTCAATGACAGATCAACTCGACACCTGACTACTAGGTAAGTCTTTTTAGATGTATGCATTTGGTATCTTGATTCTTTTTTTTTCTCTCCTTGAAAGAAAACTACGAAAAAAAGTTATAAGAATGATAAACATGAAACCATGCATTGCTTGCTTCTAAATATATAAAAAAAAAACTTGTTTATTGCTCTAACTCAAAGAATGAATTCTTTAGATTTATTTTTATCAAATATGAATCAAAAGATTTAGATAAAGATGAGTGGTGTGTTGTGCTACGTACAAACGAATTGGCTACAGACAGGCTCTCAGGTCTTACAGGGAACCATCATGGAGGCACTTTGGCTCCACTTATAAGATTATATCTTAGGGGACACGCCTTTAGGCAGTAGTCTCAATTATTTTTTAGCTCATGTTAATTATCATATTTTTTATTCAACTGTTCGTTTTGGCTGACTTGATAATATTACAGGACGAGTTCCTCGAGTGCTATCAGTTATCTTAGGGACACACCTTTTTGTGTGACTAGTTGGATTGTTTTCTTGTATTATATATAATTGTCAAGCCCAAATATATATATTTGATTTTGATATTAACTACATTAAATATAATTTCATGTCCTACCATGTTAGGGGTATATTTGTAAAAATTATGTCCTAAAGTAAGAAGTAGATATCTAAATCTTAAAATTCTAATACAAATGGTAGATTTAATTAGAGTTCAATGTGTCTAAAGTGTGTAAAGAAAGATGAAGAAAGGCAGTAGGGATAACATAAACCTTTCATTAAGTATTAACAACTGCCATTGACTCTCTAATGATAGATCTCTAACTAAAATAAAATTCATTTCTATATAAAGATTCCTAAAGCTTTAAAATAGAGTTAATTACAAATAAAATTAACCCATAAAATACATAGAATTTAATAACTAATCAGTTCAAATAAATTTAGTACTTAGTTATACTCCATTGAACCTCAATATTTTGAATTTTTGAGCTAAGAAAGTATCTATATTTAATTGATTAGCAAAATTAAAATATAAATATATATTTGAGAGAAAATTTGATTTTTGTTAGCCAAATATAATTGATTTATAGATAATTATATAAAAAGAGCGTTAATACAAATTATGTGGGGATGTGGAGGTTTATTAATCATGAATAATTTATGTACCTCTTTACAAAAGAATCCTGAGATCCTAAACTTAAATCTACCATTAATTTTCAATGATTCTAGTATTATGTATACATTAAAAATAATGGTCGGATGCTATGATACAAGACTCTATCAACTCTCATGTGTCTAACCACGCGATCCTGCACTGCAAGGCAGTGCACTCAAGCGGGGTCGAACCTGTGACAGAAAATACTTGCACCGAAGCTACCATCCACATCCAACAAACGATCGGTTGCATGCATGCATACATACATACATACATACATATATAATGATGGTCCCATGTGTCTGTCTACCTTATATGTGCTAATTCGACTCAAATGGATTCAAACTCAGGACAGAGAAAACTTGCGCTGAAGCTACCATCCAACAGACGATCGGTTCCATGCATGCATGCATGCATGCATACATACATACATACATATATAATGATGGTCCGCAACATGTGTCTGTCTACCTTATATGTGCTAATTCGACTCAAATGGATTCAAACTCAGGACAGAGAAAACTTGCGCTGAAGCTACCATCCAACAGACGATCGGTTCCATGCATGCATGCATGCATGCATGCATACATACATACATACATACATACATACATACATACATATATATATATATATACATATATATTTAGATATATATAGATATAGATATATGTCTATTCAAGATAGGGGTGTGCATTATTTCGTTCAAACCGAAACGAACTATTCGAGTAGGTCAATTCGGTTTGGCTTCAAAAATACATCTGGATTTTTTTCATTTTTAAAAACTAAATGTCTGTTCATTGTTGAATTTTAACTAACTAAATTTCGATTTATTCATGACCGAGTGGTTTAAATAGAATTAAATTTGTGTACGGTTCGGTTCAGTTCAAATTTTTGGGTGGTTCGAATGCTCACCCCTAATTAGAAGTTAGAATTATGATGCCTTTCAGAAAAGAATTATGATGCCTTTGGACAAGCAACGAGTACTTATTTCTGAATTTTTGCAGACTTTCTTAGGGTGTGTTTGGGGAAGCTTATTTATAACGGTGGTATTTTAAAAACGCCGCCCATTGTTTGAAAAAAACGTTTAGCGAGCATTTTTAAATAAGTCATTCCCAATTTTACATTAGGCGCGGATCGCGGGTAGGACCCCGTGATCCGCGTTTCATTCGAGCGAAAGACAACTCTCACCCTCATCTCTTTCCGCACGGATCTCTCGACACCGCTCGCCTTCACCTCTGCCTCCTCCTCTCGCACGGATCTCTCGCGATCCCTTCTCTACCGCAACGAAAACAGGAGTGGCGACGAAGGGATCGCTCGTTACAGAGACCACCGAAACTCCCACTTTTCTCATCCTTCTGCACCACTCCGACCAAGGTAAGTATTGTGCCCTACCTCCTCTTGTTTCCGGTTCAAAGCATTCATGCTGAGCTCCAATGTTTTAACCCCTATCCTGACCTTCAATGTTTCTAGGGAATAGATTAGGAAATACCGCAATGATTTTTCGTGCTTTGTTTCTGGTTTAAAGCTTTCCATCCAATAATCGGAAACACTGGAATAGATTTTGCAATGCCGCAATAGTTGTAGGTGCCATGTTACAATTCAAAGCTTTTCATCCATTCTTCTTGAGGCATTGGAATAGATTTTTAAATGTCGTACAATTGTAGGTGCCTTGTTACAGTTCAAAGCTTTTCATCCAATGTTCTTGAGGCATTGGAATAGATTTTTAAATGTCGTACGATTCGCTGGTGCCTTGTTTCTTATTCAAGACTTTCCATCCAATTTTTATTTTGAAATGTTGCAAGACTTGTTGGTTCCTTGTTTTAAGTTCAATGTTTTTTTTTTAAGAAGAATTTTAATTGTGAATCAACCAATTATCTAGAAGGAACTGGTATTTGAGATTCACTTGCTACTTTTTGGAGATTAGAGCTATTTTATTCTTAGGGTGCGTTTGGGGAGCTAATCTGTTGCCACTTTCAGTTTCTTCAGCTCCTCATACATATATTATTCTGTTTGAGTTTACTTTATTTTTAAATTTAAATTAATTTATTTTAAATTAATTTATTTTAAAATAAATTAATTTATTTTAAAATTAGTGTAAAATGTAAAATATTGATTATAATTTATGTTACACATAATTTAAAAATATTTTTTTTGAATTAATGTGTGAATGGTGTTTTATCTACAAAAATCTTCAAATAAGTTATTTTTCAAACGCACAAACCAAACAGCTAAACAATTTATCCGGAACAGGGGCGTAACGATCATTTATCCAGAATCAACTGTTTTTGAAACATACAAACCAAACAGATAGTTCGTTTATCAGGATAAAATGCTTATCTGGATAAGCTGGATAAGTTGCAGCCGCCCAACAGTGACATTTATTCCTACTATGTGGTACCACACCACTGCCGAGGCTTCTGCATATAATTTGAAAAAATAGTACCTGCTTCGATTTCAGCCGTCAGATCTTTGTTAAGTGTCGTGAGAATCTAATGGTTTCTTATTGCAATGCACACATCTTAAAGCAAATCCTATGAACTTCAGCCACCTTTTTTTTTTCTAATTTTTTAGTAGTTTTGCCCAGAACGCCTTAACGACAATATAACAATTATATCATATCGGACACGCACATAATGAGTAAAATAAAATAATTAAAAAAAAATTAGGCGCCAGACCTAGCTAAGAAAATAAAAATTAAATTTAATAAACAATATCAAATATATAAAAAATTTATTAATTTTTTATAATTTATAATGTGTATAAAATAATTTAAATTTATATTTTGTTTGCAATGTTCCAAAAAACTTGTTGCTGATCACATTTCCTTCATTTTGATCATTTATTATTTTTTATAATTCATAATATTACTTTATATATATATATATATATATATATAACGTTATTATTATCTTATTTTATGAATAAATGATAATTATTTATATATATATTTTTAAATTTTAAATATGATTATTCTATCAAACTTTATGCTGCAGATATATGAATAAATAAAATTTGTGTGCCATATACGTTAAATTTGCTTTAATTTAATAATAATTGTGTGAGAAATAAGTGTATTTAAAAAAAAATCATTATTATTGATGTACGTTTAACATATTTTTATCAAGCACAAATCTAGATGCATTTTTTATGAGTGATTTTCCCAATTAAAACTTAAGATCATCGGGCCCGATTTTAATAAATTTACAGTCAAACTGACTTTTTTTTAAACCAATGATGTAAAAATTAGCTCAAGTCGAATCCAATCAGTCCCAGATCAAATTGTTGAAGCATAAGTGGAAGTTTTAGATCTTCAACTGAATTGTCAAATGAACATCAAATTTGATATATTTATAATTGGATCAAGATTCTCAACGAGATGAATTCGAGAAGCTTAAGATTGCTCAATTCTGAGATCATTAAGACTCCTGAGTACTTAAAAATGATATATGATCAAGAGGGTTCAACATGAACCTTCTGATCATGTTGTAAGGGAACTTGTGCGTTAAAATATCAAAACACGTCTCCATAAAAAGGGCTATAAATAGAATATTTCTATTCACTTGACGGGAGAGAGGAGAAGAAAAGATTGAGTAAAAGCCTAGAGCATGTCCTAGAGAGAACCAATTGAGTAATCACAGGTTTTCATAACAGTTAACCATCATCGACCACTATCGATCATTGCCCTCTTGCACCACATGTCATCGACCGTCCACGAATGTTGCTTGGAACCATTGTAGCAACCAACTATTACCTTTATGACCAACTATTGTCTTTATAGCAATCTACGACATTTGCGGCTAACTATTGATATTATAACCAAGAACTACGTTTCTCATAACTCAATTATGACTATTATAGCTAAACTATTATTGTACATCTATGATTATCATCTTGTAATTTTATCTTATCTAATTCAGGAGAATAGTGGACATGTGTACTTACAATTACATAATTGATTACTTTGAATGTGATAGATTTCGTAGTTTTTTCTCGTTTAGAGTTTTTCACATCAAAATTTTGATGTTTCCCCCTACTACTATTTTTTAAATTGTTTGTTTTATGAATCTTAGTGAAAAGCTAAATCATTAAATTATCATTCTACCACCGTGAATCTTTCAACACATAATTGTTTAGCGTTGTACGTGAAAAACAAAGTCCTGTTTATATTAGTACACACTTCTTAAATGGCTAACAAATGCAATACACAAGTTTCTGCTCTAATACTACTCATTATTCTGAGGCAAAATTTCAAAGTTTGGGGCACCAAGTTTCTACATCGTTTTCCCGTGACATTCTCACTCGTGCCCTAAGAAGGTCGAATGAAGAATCTTAAAATGAGATTCTTCTTGTACTTTCACATGCTCGACAAATGAAGTACATACGTACACGTTGAGACACGTAAAACCATCACCGCTATCATACATCTACTGCATCACCATCATCTTCTTCGTGCAATGCAATGCTAAGATGTTAAATTATAACTCTACAGCAACAAATCTTTTAGAATATGAGCTCATAAATAAAATTTGAAATTTTGGTGATATATCTGTAAATACATAACAATTGAGTGATGCGTCTGTAAATCTTCCAAATGTCAAACTAATGTAATATTTAAAATAAAAAAGGCCAGCAACTTTGCAGAATTAAATCATTAATTTACAAACATACCAGTGGAGATGCCACAGCCCAGCAGGCAGGCTCGATCCGACGGCATCCCCGGCTCCAACTTCACTACGGAGGCGACGTCGACGACGGTATATTCCGAGAAGCTCGAGATGCCGAACATGTTATTAATGGCAGCGCCGCCGCCGCGTCGGTGATCCTGCTGACGCCGTCCCGCGGCATTCCAACGAGCCTCGCCGGAACCCCTGTGCAGAAATTGCTTTCATTCGACCGGCAAACCCCGCACTCGCCGCAGCCGCATTTCGGCTGGTACATCGGAACCACCCTGTCCCCCACCACCACCTCCTCCACTCCTTCTCCCACGCTCTCCACAACCCTACAAGTATCCAAAAGAAAATTCAGACTTATTTCTTTTTATATTTATATATCTAACATATAATTATATATTTATGGTCACCAAACTCTAGTGGAAGACCAGCCGACCCGTCGAGCTGGTCGAGCACTACCCTCCAGCTTACCAGTCAACCAAAAGCAACCAATCGACCATCGGGCGACACGTCTGAACGGCCAACTTTCATGCGCCACATTGTCATACATATCAATGTTAGGTGATGTGACGACCGATCATTAGCCGCCCTATATTCCTAATTCCTAACGTTTAATCCCTTAGATACAGACAAATGTGAACTTAACGATCATTAAAAATATATTTCACAATAATTTATTTTAATAATTATTTTAATTATATAATCACGTAAATCGAAAGATAATAATTTTTAAATTAATAAAAATATCATCTATCAAATTCAAATTCAAGCTCGTGAAAATGAAAAATTATTCCATGCGGATCGGCGTCCGCATGCAGCTTGCGTGCG
>NW_018232064.1:1467-8964 GCF_001263595.1 Phalaenopsis equestris | reverse complement strand
AAATAGTAATATTTTTTAGGAGAGCATGGCAGCCATCAATAAACCCTCATCGGCTGCATAAATCTCGAGCCGTGACACGAACTTTGAGATAGTTTTTTAATATGAAATATTCAAAATTTAATTAATGACCATCTAGAAGTCGGATCTCAGCAAATTTATAATCCAATAGTCGGCTCAAAGAGGCTGACCCAACAATACAAAAATCGACCCGATGAGAGTTAGATCAAGCCACGATCTATCTGTTAAACCATTTTTGGGGGCTTTTCGGGAATAGTTGGAAGATCAAACAGATTTTAAATTTGACAATCTTATGAGCAAGACAAATCTAACGAGCTCAAGATTGCTCAATTCTGATATCATTGAAGTAATTAAATGCTCATCAAACACTGTCTGATTGAAGGAATCTCTCATGTCCCCCATCAGTGATGCAGATTCTTTTCTTATTTACACGCTAAACTGTTTAAATAGAACCCTATCCCCTCTTGAAAATAAAGAGAGATTTGGAACCAAAAGAAGATTAAAGCTTGAAAGTTAAGCTAGAGTCTAGCATTGCTTCTTCACTGTAGATCCAACAAATGCCTCCTACTCGCTCAACAACTGCAACCAACTCCGACCTAAGTCGCCGTCAATCAAATCCGGGCGCCACATCCTCCAATTAACTATGGTTGTTGTTGCCTCCAACGGCTTGAGTCATCGCCTACAACTAGCTTCAGCCGCCCCCGCTCTCCAACTCTGACTATCACCTGCCTGCCACAATTGACCATTATCGGTCGCCACCTATTCCTTTAGTGAAGTCCACTGTGAAGTCACAATGTACGATGTGAAATCCCAGCATATGTTGTAGAACGGTGAAGCACCCCACAGATAGTGTAATACATACCCATGATATGGTGTAATGACGCCTCTCAAAGATGATGTAACAACACCCCTAAATACGGCGCAACAATAGAACCCGATAATAGTGTAACAGTGCACCCCAGATATGGTGCAATGACAAACCCCGAAGACGGCTTAACAACACCCCACATATGGTGCAACGACACTTTCCATAAATGATGTAACAATGCACCTCGAAGACAGTGACTTTCTTCGAACTCTTGAAGATCCTTCATTGCAGCTCCCGACTGTTGCCCCTGTAACGTACATACGTCATCACAACTAAATACTACGACCTACGCGATCAATTGTGACTTATATGGCTTATCACACGTGTAGATCTCCACTCTAGACTCTGCGAGCTGCAAACTTCATCGCAGCTCCCCACAACTGCTTATACAACCAACTATGGCCCACACAGTCCACAACAACCAACCATTCCTGACCCCTATGACCTACCGACATTATCACAACTCGTTACTATGACATATGTAATTATGATATGTATGGCTCATGACTTCAAAATTATGTATATTTCCATTTCAACAGTCTTTTTATATGCTCCTTTAGATTCGTTCTTTGACAGTTTATGCTCGTTCTTCTAACCCACTTGTATGTTAGTTGAGCTAAGTTGGGAGTTCACCATGTTTACGAGAAAATAATGTTCGGACGACAAACCACATCAGCCGCCACATCACCATAGATCTTACCGATGGGTGATCCGGCAAAGAGATAAAAGTTATTTTTGTCCCTATTTCAGCAAGATAGATTCTTCTACTTGCAGCTGAGATTTCATATATTTTTTGTATATTAAATTATATTCATTGTGCAGGCTGTAAACAGCAGTCTGGTCAGAAGGCATGCGCCTCTTTTTGCCAAGCACAATATTATTTTTTTAAGTTTCGATTTAAATAATAATTTTTAGAGCAAATAATGCCATTTTTAAAAATTTTGCCAAATGAAAACATATATCCAACTAGGACTGTCAAAATGGCTAGTTGTTCGTGAATAGCTCGTATTCGGCTTGTTCGATAAGTTAACAAGTCGAACACGAACAAAAATTTGTTCGTTCGTGTTCGGCTCATTTTGGCTCAAAATACTACTAATAAATTATATATATATATATATATATATATATATCTTTGATGAGTAATATTTTTTTAAAAACTTAATTAACTACAAGGCTACAAAGATTGATAATCAATTAAAAGTATTAATTAAAAAAATATAATAAAAATTATTAAATTAGATTCAATGTGTTTTAATATAAACAATAATTTTTAAATCTTGCCCCAATCCTTAACATGTTAAGGCTACCTGATTAGGGTTGGCAAAACGACTCATTGTTCGTGAACGGCTCGTGTTCGACTCGCTAAGCAAACGAGCTGAACATGAACACACTTTTTTAGCTCGAAATATAAACTAGCCGAACACGAGCTGAGTCTGGTTTCGCTCGTGTTCGGCTCGTTTACACCCCTATATCCAACCCAACTTCCGCTTTAAATCCGATTTAAATCCCTCATCAAAATAGTAAATGCCATTAAAAAAAATTATTAAATTGATTTTTTTATTGAATACTAAAAAATAATATAGATGTTAGCGCCCGTAAATATCTCAAAAGTTAAGATTTTATATTCCAGAATAAATCAAACAAAATTCAAATTAATATGTAACAAATGAAAAAAAAAGTAAATTTGTATTCCTTGGTTCATAATTGTACAAAGAAGACGAATATTTATACAAGAAGTCTAAGATCGAAATAGCAAAGAGAAGCAAACTAAGAGCTAAAAATCTGTCTTTCTACTCCCAAATCTTCTGTCTATAGAATAAAAACTATTAACACCATATCAAGGCTATTAACGCCATTGATTCTTTTCCTGTAGAATTAATGCTATTAACACAATATCAAAACTATTAATACCATGGACTCCTTTCATGTAATCACGTTAACACCCCCCTCAAGCTCATGATGGTATAGAGGATGTTATCTTGAGTTTGCTCAGTAGATCTTGAAAATGCATGAGAGGATGAGTTTTGGTGAAGATATCAACTGTTTGGTTAGCAGAGGAGACGAAAATTAAAAGTATGGTGCCATGAGTAACATAATAGCGAACAAAGTGACAATCAGTTTCAATGTGTTTAGTACGCTCAAGAAAAATGTTATTATGAGATATCTGTATAGTACTTCTATTATCACAATGAAGTATAGTAGCAGAAGATTGTTGGAGACCCATATTAGATAACAACCAACATAGCCAAACAAATTTAGATGTGGCGTCACCTAGAGCACGATACTCAGATTTTGTGCTGAAACAAGCAACAACTGTTTGTTTTTTCTTACGTCAAGAGATAAGAGAGTCTTTTAAGAACAAGCAATAACCTGTAGTAGAACGACGATCTGTTGGATCACATACCCAATCAGGATCATAGTAGTCAGATAACACCAAAGAGGAGAGAGCAAAAAAATGTAGACCATGAAAAAGATTGAATATCAAAGTATCCGAAGAACTGCAGAAAAATATGATGAGCAGGGGAGCAAACATGAACTGACTGACTAAGTGAACAACATATGAGATATCAGGTCAAATAATAATGAGATAAACAAGACTTCCAACAAGTTGTCGATATAGAGTAGGATCATCAAGAGGAGTGTCGGCGAGAGAAGTGAGTTTGCAATTGAGTTCCAAGGGGGTTGGTATAGTTTTACTAACAGTAATGTCCACTCGAGAAAATAGGTCAGATGCATATTTAACTTGAGAAAGATAATAACCTTTCGAATTTGAGATACTTCAAGCCACAAAAAAAAAACTGAGATTGTCAATGTCCTTTATTTCAAAACATTAGCTGAGAAAATATTGTAATTCGGAGATACCAAATATGTCCTTACATGTTATTATCATATCAGCAACATAAAGTCGTAAAAGTACAATACCATGGTTAGTTGAATCATGTGGACTAGAGATCAAAGCCGAGTTGAATAAGGGTATAACTAAATTTGGCAAATCGGGCTCGAGGAGCTTGTTTTAATCCATGCAAGGCTTGTTAGAGATTGCTAACTTTATGAGGAGAATGATAACCAGGGGAGTGATGCATATACACCTCTTCTGATAATTCACCATGGAGAAAAGCATTTTTGACATCCATCTGGAGAAGCTTACGTTTATGAACTGCAACAATAACTAATAGACTACAGACTTATGTTAATCGAGCAACCGGAGCTAAATTTTCTTCATAATCTATCCCATATTCTTGAGTGTAACCTTTCACTACTAAGCGAACTTTGTTGTGCTCAATGGACCCATCAGAACGAGTCTTGATTTTATAAATCTATTTACAGCCAATAGGAAACTTATGTGGAGGAAGATCAACTAAGTCCCAAATACGAGTTTTCTCGAAGGCCTGAACTTCTTCCGACATAGCTTGCTGCCAAAGAAGGCCAGCACTTGTCTCACAATAAGAGCGAGGCTCATGAAGGGTTGCAATAGAGTAAGGCAACAAGGAGTTTCTCTTACTCGGGTCGAACCCGAAGAGTGGTGTCAATGACAAGTGGAGATGTAGGTGTAGGATCAGCAGCTGAAACATAATCAATAGGAGCAGATGTGAAAGACCTAATATTGAGTATATCAGAATACTCTGTGTCAGGACTTGAAAATAACTCAAATGAGGAATCAGTGAGAAACATAGAGCCAATATTGACAAGATAGGGAAATTTAAAACGGAGGTATTTATCCAAAATGTAATATGACGTGATATGCAAAGTTTATTTGTAATAGGATCTCAACAACGATACCCTTGGTGCTCAAATTCATACCCAAGAAAACAATATAAATGGGCACGTGGTTCTAATTTTGTATATTCATCAGGTTGTAAAAGAACAAAACAATCACATCCAAACAGTTTAGTAGAGAATAGTCAGGAGGCTTCTCAAACAATTTTTTAAAAAAGGATAAATTTTGGAGAACTAAGGTAGGGACTCGATTAATGCTGTAGAGTGCAGTAAGAGCTGTTTCACCCCAAATTTTTTTTGGACAAGAGACATAAAGAAGAAGAGCACGAACATAATAAAAAAATGACGATGTTTCGTTTAGCTCGTCCATTTTCTTGGAAAGTGTGAGGATAAGAGTGTTGAACTAAGATACCTTGTTGATTGAGAAATTGGAGTAAAAAAGAATCACAATATTCCATAAGTCTGTTCGAAGAATTTTAATAGTATAAGAGAATTGAGTTTTAATCATATTAGCAAATGAAGTGTAAATTTTTGGCAATTCAGATCGACTTTTCAAAAAATATATCAATGTAAAACGAGAATAATCATAAAAAATTAACACAAAATAACAAAAATCATTTATTGAAGGAACAAGAGCAGGACCCAAGATGTTGAATGAATTAAGCCAAAAGGAATATTTGAAATTGAATTACTGAGACTAAACGACAATGCTGGTTGCTTTGCAACTTGACAATGGAATCAATTAAATGACTCAAACTTTGTAGATCCTAACAAACCACATGAAATTAAAAGCTGAATTTTACTGGCTAAGACATGACCAAGACAAAGATGTCATTGGTGAATAGAAGAGTTGATAGTTGTAGCAGCAGACAGAAATTTTTGAGGAAGATGAAGGGAGACAAGCTCAAATAATCGACCCACCCTGAGACCCGTCCCAAGAAATTGTCCCGTTTGTAGATCCTACACCTGACAACATGAAGGAGAAAAGTTAACATTTAGCCCTTGTTCACACAACTGACCAACAAAGATGAGATTGAGGGCTAAGGGATACAATAGATTTCAAGAAGACTAAGATTGGAGGTAGATGCATTACCAATGTGAGTGATATTCATTTTGCTACCATTGGCAGTGTGGATCAGTGACAAGAAAGAAATTGGTCATGTGGTGGACAAGAATTTATCATTATTAGTCATATGGTTACAACAGGCAGAGTAAAAAAACCAATGAGAGTTACCTGGAGTGACAGACATAGTCATTGATGAATTGGAAGAGATTACATGTTTGAATAGTGCTTCAAGATCACTCATAGTGATAGTAATATAACTGTCAGTGGTAGTATCAAAGACGGAAGTAACGTCAGGCTTCGAGAAGGTTTTAAGTTTAAAACCCCACCTTTTGTTCGTGGACGACAAGTCAAGCAATTGTCAAGAATATGACCAAGAGCATGATAATATTTGCATTCGACAATTGGATAATTAGCAAATATATGACTAGTTTGCAATTCTTACATGTGTTGTTGTTAGATTTCTGATAAGAGGGATGAGTAGTTCCATGTGCAATTTCAGAATTTGAGGTTTCGTCAAGATTGAGGCGAGTTTCTTCGAAAATGATTTCTTATATAGTCATGTAGGAAGAGAATGTTGATGCAGTAGAGAGGCTCAAACGACTTCATATTCAGGTCCGAGAGCCATGAGAACTTCAATAAGATGATGATCTTAATTTACTTTCGTTTGATTCCAAATCAGCTGAACTTGAGCAAGAAAATCATTCACATATTGACCACATTCTTGTTTCATATTTTGAAGGATAGTCTATAATTGAAAGTAATGAGCAAGCTCAGTGGTCCAATATCGACTGGCCAAGAACTCTAATTATTTTGTAGTGTTTTATTCAACAAATTAGATATGAATGAATGGAATAGATGTGTTGCGCAACTAAATAATAATCTGATGGTTTTTGCTATCCTAATGTTCAAGTCAGTCAGTAAAATTGGCATCGATTTCATCCTGCTGTTGGTTTGCTTATTGATATCTCCAGTAAAAATGTGCTAAAGCTTGCGACCGATCAATAAAATTTGCATTCCTTGAACCCACAAATTATAGTTTAAATCAGTCAAGATTGTTGCAATAGGATTTTCAAAGTCCTATTTCTCCATTTGGAAGTGGAGGCGACAGAGAGCTTATCACTGAAACCAGGATCCCGCTGGAAAGGCCCACGTACACAACCGAAGCCAAGATCTCGTTGGGGAAACCCACGTAAAGAATCGAAGCCAAGATCTTGCTGAAGCCAAGATCTAGCCGGAGAGGGAAGAAACCCGAACCGTGCCAAGAAATTCAGGAAACTCGAGAAAATCAGAAGAATAGCTCTGGTACCATAATGATGAAAAAAAAAAGGAATTTATATTCCTTGGTCATAATTGTACAAAGAATACTGATATTTATACAAGAAGTCTGAGATTAGAATAGGAAAGAGAAATAAATTAAGGGCTAAAAATCTGACTATTTACTCTCAAATCTTCTGCCCATAGAATCAAGGATATTAACATCATATCAAGGCTATTAATGTCATTGATTTCTTTCCTGTAATCACTTTAACATGTAACAAATATACTATCATTATTATCTTTTGAAAAGTGAAATGTATATTTTCATACAAATTGAGTTTTATGACACCGAAGCTTAAAAGTACAAACATCAAAAATTAGACATCAGAAATGCAAATACATAACAAATGTTTAATATTTATGTAAATTCTGCTAAAATAATTTTGAAAATAAAATTTTCTTTTAATATATAATTATATATTTCTTTTCAAATTAAAAAAAGTCCAAAGGATGCAACAGCTCCATGACATGAAAGTCAAAAGAAAATAAAATATAAGATTCATCCCTACAC
>NW_018232064.1:0-918 GCF_001263595.1 Phalaenopsis equestris | reverse complement strand
GAGCAGCTAGTGTTCGGCTCGTTCGTTAAAAAACGAACACGAACAGTGACTTCATGAATAATTTCGAACACGAGTTTATTTCAAACTAACTAAATTTCAAACGAATCGAACACAAGCTATGTTCGTTCGTGTTCGGTTCGTTTACACCCCTTGGTTGCATTTATATCAAAATAAATATAATTATTTTGAGACTAGTTTTCATTAGGATATTTAATAATCAAAATTAATATAAAACTTTAATTAAGGAAATTTGCAGGATAAATTAATTAAAAGTAAATATTTAATTACGGGCGTGGTAGAAGCCCAGAGTTCGAGGTTCTCTCGCAGGAGCTGCAAGATGAGACTGCATTCCTTATATTCTGGTTGTGCTTTAAAAGTATCGTCCATCAAATTTGTGGCTTCAATAAATGACTGCAAATCATATAAAAGAAATATATTAACAACCGAGTAATAAGAATTATGAAGGGAAGCAAAAATTTCTGCTGTAATTACAGAGAAGAGTGGTATATATGTAAATCTTGGTTTAAATGTAAGGAGAAAATATTGCATCAGCACTCCGTGCGTAGAGTTACGTGCGCAGTCCAATGAAATTACGCCACGTGACGGTGACAAAAAAAAATCTGTCTGGTAAAGTAAGGGAGTATTCCTCACGTGTTATTCATGTGTTATTGCATATTATTCAGGTGTTATTATGTGTTATTGTGTTATTATAACACCGAGAATATTCTTAGAACATAATAACACTTGAATAACATACAGTATTACGAGGAAATATTATGTGGTATTACGAGACTAATTTTTTTTTTTATCATCTTCATGTGACATGATTTCATTGGACTACATACTTAACTCTACGTGCAGAGGCCTGATGCAATATTATTTCAAATGTAAGAGAGTATAGCTGTTAGACACGTAAAA
>NW_018232063.1:0-3062 GCF_001263595.1 Phalaenopsis equestris | reverse complement strand
GAAGGTCGCAAGGGAACTAAAGAAGCTAGCAATTTGCCAAAGTCTTCGAGGTATTATGTTATATTTTTTATTATGGATAACAAGATAATTTGTTTCATTATGTTATTGTTGTGTTATTATTGTGTTATAGTTGTGTAATTGTTATGTTATTATTGTGTTATAGTGTTATAGTTGTGTTATCGTTATGTTCTTGTTGTGTTATTATGGTGTTACTTGTGTTATTACCCTACTAACACCACAAGGGGTCAGTTTGACTTCATCTTTTTCAAAACTAAATTTTTTTTTTTAAAAAAAAAAACGTCCTTCCGAAGCGGGCAACGGGATTTCAATTCCGATGACCGACAGCTTCTTACGGGCAAACCCCACACCAAAAATAGTGCCGACAGGTGTCTATAAAATAATGCCCACTTTTACATTACTGCTTTGTAGGTTTATGAACTCAAGGACATTAAATTGTAGATTTCATCCTTCTGCAGTAAGAGGTGTACTTGCTACTGTTAGACACAACGTCACTAAGGATACCATGAACTTGTTGAGAGCAATAAATATCATTCAATTTTTTGATATACCTCCTTATCTCCAAAATAATGTATTGACCCTACATATCTTGAGATTTGAAATAATGAATGGAGAGTGTTTGTAATGATTGTGAAAGTGGTAAAACTCCACCCTGACCATGTTGCACTGTTGTTAGGCATGCCCAACAGAGAAAAAACAATTAGTTGAAAAAAAACTCCGTCATCTTGTGTACATGCTAGATAAATAAAGGAAGAGTTGACAAATTTTTCAGGAGAGTCTTCCACTCCTTTTGAGTAATTATTTATTAAGTTAATATTTCTTAAGTTTTACTAACAAATTTATTTTTTTCCCTCGAGCAATTTTGGTGTGCCTTTTGGTGTGCCTTCAGGGCCTTATTCATTTAGGGAGAATGTACAGTCCTTCTCCTCTTGTAACTGGCCTACGATTCTTTTTCAATTGAACATTATCGCAATCAAGATAAGATGGAATCAGTCACTTGGATACAACAACGAATTTGTTTTTGTTTTAACGATAAGTGCATATTGTAAACATTAAAAAATTTTCCTTGTGACTTTATGTTTTTATTTTTTTTTTCTTTCTGACAAGTTTGTTTGTGATATGTCTAATCCTCAGATTTGGTTTTATGAGCACACATCTCTATTTACTCTTGCCATACTCGAGGCTAGACCTCACATGTTAAGGTGTCCAACAAGTCATGGGTGGAGAGCACCACAAATTCATGAAGCCTTTAAGAGGCTTGAGCATGTATAAGTAATTCATTTATTGCATTAAAAAATTATTTTAGTGTTAGAGGTTTTTTTTAGGTTTCTTTACTTAATTTATTTTACACATTATGATTTTCATTGTAGTTTAATGACACTTTCTTAGACTTGAAACAAGATGAGCTCTAGTTGCTCTCCAATTCAAACCAGGGACCACCCAGTCCTGCTATGCCACTCTCACGCCAAGAAACTCCCATCGGACCACCGTCACCCAAATCCTATGGTGTTGGTCCAATTGTTTCATGCCATGTCACCCCATAAGCAACATATACAAGGGGAAGAAAGAAATTGGAAGCAATAATTGAGCTACTTAATGCTCAGAAAAAAAAAGAATTATAAGTAAATAAGAATCAATAATTACCATGAATAAAAATTTTTCTAATGTAGAAGACACATTGTTCAACTTAACAGTTATATTTCAGAGATTAGAAGAAACCAAAGCTGATAAAGTGGTTGAGAGAAAGACTCTAGGAACAGACCAATCATCTCTTTAAAGGGGTAACTCCAGCGACAGTAGTAGGACAAGGAAGTTGGGTTTTCTTAAAAGACAATACCTGTCAAAAAAAACAAAAAAATAAGTTACTGATGTTGTTGAGGAAGATCCTGTAGAAGATGATGTTGATATTAAGGAGAGAAATAATGAGAATTTATTTGTACATACCAAAGAAGTAGAAGAGCATGAAGCCTAATAGGGTCAATATATAACAATAGATGCACAAAATGATATTGTAACTAGGGATGACACAACACAAGAAGAGCCCTCTGAAGTTGAACAAGTGGTAAAGGATCTTCTTGAGTCTTTGTTCCATACAATAAGTAGCTCACTCTATTATGTACCCTATCATTTAACTTGATATTATATTTAATAACTATTATTCTTTTGTAGACTCATCTTGCATCGTCTGTTGTAGATACTAAAGCACGAGAGGGCCAAGAACCAATAAAAAATGCACAAGATGATGTTATAATTAGGGACGAGACACCATAAGAAGATTCCGACCAAGTCGAACAACCAGTACATGATGTACTTGAGCCTCTGCCCCTTATGGTAAAAAGCTCATTCTATTTTGTACCCTATTATTTCACCTGAAAATATGTTTAATAACTTTTGTTCTTTTGTAGACTTGTGTTGCAAAATCTATTGTAGAAATATTAAAGCCCGAGAGGGTCAAAAATCATAAATAAATTTAGAAATATCATTGATTAGAAATTACCCAATAATTGAGCCAGCTGTATAGTATATTGACTTAAAAATAGCTCATGATGAAGTTGAGATAAACAGACAATATATTTTTGAAACTTGTAATGACAATCTCGTGTTTAGGAAGCTCTTTAGACATCCATAGCCAACAAACAAACGACTAAGCAATATCAATACAAAAAATTAGCTCTTTCTAGTGTGAACCGCTTATTAAATTTTCTTATTGTAGTTTATAAATATTGTTTTCTTTTGCAGCCTTGTCCTGTGGCACATGTCATTGAATTTCTTGGTAGATCATTGGTAATAATTGAGATGTATGTTGTAATTGATGATCGCATTGCCAGATACACTAAGGAGTAAGTAATTGTTCACAACAATTTTAATGTCATACAATAATTTTATATTCAATTATTACAAGCTTTATTTTTTAACAATGTAGACATTTTATTATCATTAACAAAGGTTTTAGGATTGTAATGGATCGCACGGGCCTAGAGGATGTATTGCTGAATAAATAGTTTATAAAACATTTCGATGTTTTTGCTAGCATATTTCATGAC
>NW_018232062.1:8870-11015 GCF_001263595.1 Phalaenopsis equestris | reverse complement strand
AGAAAGAAAAGCTAATTACTTTTATTTTTCTTTTGCGTTTGTTTCTTTCCTCTTTCCTTCGGTTTGCAGGGAAACAAAAGTTTGTTTGTTTTTTTATTAAATCCTTCTTTCACGTGGGCTGGGAAGAGAGAGGAGAAAGAGAAGAGAGAGAGAAGGAGAGGAGAGGAATGTAGAGAGAGATAGCTCTTTCTTGTAAACGTTGAATAGACGACGGTGTAATTTCCTCAGTTAATAAAGTCCTCTGTAGCTCCGTGGACATAGGAAATTTGACGAACCACGTAAATCTTGTGTCGCCTTTTCTGGTGTAACTTTTCTAGATCTGTTTTTCATTTTATTGCAGTCGTTTTTCACAACAATTGGTATCAGAGCCAGGTTAGGATCTGTGGAAGAGCGATGGCAGGAGACGAAGTGAAGATTTCAGGGATCGAGAAGTTCGACGGCAGAGGGCAGAGATTTTGGATATTGAATGATGTAGATAGATGACTACCTCTATGGGAAGAAACTTCAACTTCCACTACTGGGAAAGCGATAGAAGAAGATGGAAGAGGCTGATTGGAATCTGTTGGATCAATAGGTTCTGGGGGTTATTCGATTAACCCTATCGAGGTCCGTTGCTCACAATGTCATAAAGGAGAGGACGACGACAGATCTTATGACAGCCTTATTAGGTATGTATGAAAAGTCTTCGACGAATAACAAGGTGCACTTGATGAAAAAGTTATTCAACCTGAAGATGGCGGAAGGTGTGTCGGTTGTTCAACAATTGAATGATTTCAACACTATTACAAATCAATTATCGTCCGTTGAAATTGATTTTGACGATGAGATACGTACGCTGATATTGTTGGCTTTATTACCAAATAGCTGGGAAGCCATGAGAATGACAGTTAGCAACTCTGCAGATAAAACCAAACTGAAATATGATGATATTCGTGACTTGATTCTTGCTGAAGAGGTGCGCAGGAAAGATTCTGGCGAGATCTCAGGTTCGAGTTCACCACTGAATGTTGATTCCAGAGGGAGATCACAAGATAGGAACTCAAACAGAGGAAGGTCGAAACAAAGCATAGAAGCAAGAGCAAGTTAAAGCCTGGTCAGCAAGCAATCTGCTAGAATTGTGGTAAAACTGGCCACATAAAGAAGAACTGTAAAAATCTTAAGAAGACGGAGAACGTCAGTGCTAACGCTATAACTGAAGAAGTGCAGGATGCGCTATTTCTTGCAGTTCATAACTCCGTTGACGACTTGATACTGGACTCGGAGGCTTCTTTTCACACATCCTCCCACCAGGAGTTAATGAAAAACTATGTTTCAGGTGAATTTGGGAAAGTATACCTGGCTGATGGAGCAGCTTTGAACGTGGTGGGGATGGGAGATGTTGAAATTGCACTCCCTATAGACACATTCCTGAACTAAAAAAGAATCTCATATCTGTTGGGCAGCTTGATGAGGGAGGTCATTCAGTAGTATTCTTTGATAACATCTGGAAGGTTACTAAAGGAGCACTGGTACTAGCTCGGGGTAAGAAGACCGGTACGCTATATATGATAACTGGTCTAATTAACAATGTTGATACCACTGTTGCAGAGAGCATAGCAGACATGTGGCATTGCAGACTTGGACACATGAGTCAGAGAGGTATGAAAGAGTTTCGGTCCAGAGGCAAGCTACCAGAACTGAAGTCCGTTGATTTAGGCATGTGTGAAAGTTGCATCATGGGGAAGCAGAAAAAGGTCAGTTTCCTGAAAGTTGACAGGGTGTCAAAGGCAAGAAAACTAGAACTGGTACACACCGATGTATGAGGACCTTCCCCAGTGGCATCTCTTGGAGGCTCTCACTATTACATCACATTCATAGATGACCACAACAGAAATGTATGGGTTTACTTTCTGAAGCATAAATCTGATGTATTTTCTCTATTCAAAACTTGGAAGGCCATGGTTGAAACAGAGACAGATCTAAAACTGAAATATTTGAGATCTGACGATGGTGGTGAGTACATTGATGGTGGGTTCAAGGAGTATTGTGCAGCTCAAGGTATCAAAATGGAGAAGACCATTCTGGGGACACCACAACAAAATGGAGTTGCGGAATGCATGAAAAGGACCATCAATGAGCGTGCTAGGAGCATGAGATTGCACGCAG
>NW_018232062.1:0-4447 GCF_001263595.1 Phalaenopsis equestris | reverse complement strand
TAGACACATTCCTGAACTAAAAAAGAATCTCATATCTGTTGGGCAGCTTGATGAGGGAGGTCATTCAGTAGTATTCTTTGATAACATCTGGAAGGTTACTAAAGGAGCACTGGTACTAGCTCGGGGTAAGAAGACCGGTACGCTATATATGATAACTGGTCTAATTAACAATGTTGATACCACTGTTGCAGAGAGCATAGCAGACATGTGGCATTGCAGACTTGGACACATGAGTCAGAGAGGTATGAAAGAGTTTCGGTCCAGAGGCAAGCTACCAGAACTGAAGTCCGTTGATTTAGGCATGTGTGAAAGTTGCATCATGGGGAAGCAGAAAAAGGTCAGTTTCCTGAAAGTTGACAGGGTGTCAAAGGCAAGAAAACTAGAACTGGTACACACCGATGTATGAGGACCTTCCCCAGTGGCATCTCTTGGAGGCTCTCACTATTACATCACATTCATAGATGACCACAACAGAAATGTATGGGTTTACTTTCTGAAGCATAAATCTGATGTATTTTCTCTATTCAAAACTTGGAAGGCCATGGTTGAAACAGAGACAGATCTAAAACTGAAATATTTGAGATCTGACGATGGTGGTGAGTACATTGATGGTGGGTTCAAGGAGTATTGTGCAGCTCAAGGTATCAAAATGGAGAAGACCATTCTGGGGACACCACAACAAAATGGAGTTGCGGAATGCATGAAAAGGACCATCAATGAGCGTGCTAGGAGCATGAGATTGCACGCAGAACTACCACCAACCTTCTGGGCATATGCGGTTAGCACTGCAGTTTACCTGATCAACAGAGGGTCGTCTGTCCCATTAGACTGTAAATTACCTGAGGAGTTCTGGAGCGGCAAAGAGGTCAAATTTTCTCATATTAAAACTTTTGTTTGTCTTTCTTATGTTCTAATCAATCTTGATGTGCGTAGCAAGCTTGATGCTGAGTCAAAGAAATGTTATTTCATTGGCTATGGAGACGAAACATTTGGTTATCATTTCTGTGATGATTACGATTGGAATATTATCAGAAGCAGAAATGTGATTTTCAATGAGAAGATGATGTACAAGGATAAGGCCAATACAAATTCTGGAGTAGCTCCTCAGGATTCAGAGTTCGTGGAGTTTGACGATCTACCAGACGACACAGAGCAGGACGGAGATGGGAATGAAAAGGAGAATGGGTCCAGGGCACCCATTCCTATTATTCTGTAGGCAGGTTCAGAGTCATTCACTACTCCAGTCATTGTTCAGAGGTCAGTCAAGAGTAGACATTCGCCGCAGTGTTACTCACCAACTTTAAATTACATATTACTGACATATAGTGAAGAACCACAAAGCTATAAAGAAACCTTAGCAGATGAAAATTCTAGTAAGTGGGAGCTGGCCATGAAGGAGGAGATGGATTCTCTGCTGAGAAATCAAACATGGGATCTAACAGAACTCCCCCAGGGAAAAAAGGCATTGCACAACAAGTGGGTGTACCGGGTAAAGATTGAGTCTGATGGCCAGACTTGTTGCAAAAGGCTTTCAACAGAAGCAAGACATTGATTACTCTGAGATCTTTTCTCCTATGGTAAAACTCACAACCATCAGGATGGTCCTGGCTATGGTTGCTACCGAAGATCTATTCCTGGAGCAATTAGATGTGAAGACAGCTTTTCTTCATGGAGTCTTTGAAGAAGACAAATATATGCATTATCTATATGCGCCAGCCTGAAGGGTTCGTGGTACAAGGAAAAAAAGATTCAATTTGTAGACTAAAGAAGAGCTTGTATGGTCTGAAACAAGCTCCTAGACAATGGTACAAGAAGTTGATAATTTCATGCAAAATGTCGAATACGGCAGATTTCAAGCAAATCACTGTTGCTATGTCAGGTACTTTGACCATTCTTATATCATCCTGTTGTTGTATGTGGATGATATACTTATTGCAGGGGCCAGCATTTATGAGATTAATAATATGAAGAAACAGATGTCAGACCACTTTGTAATGAAGGATTTAGAAAGACTTGGGAGCGGCAAAACAAATCCTTGGCATGAGGATTGTTAGAGATCGAGTCAAAGACATTTTGAGACTTTCACAAGCTGAATATGTGAAAAAGGTGCTTAGTAGGTTCAATATGAACAAGGTCAAGCAAGTTGACACACCTTCAGTCAGTCACTTCAAACTCAGCAAAAATCAATCACCTAAGTCAGAGGAGGAATAAGATTACATGAGTAAGGTTCCTTACGCTTCAGCTATTGGTTGACTTATGTATGCTATGGTATGTACCAGACCGGATATTGCCCATGTAGTGGGAGTTGTGAGCAGATACATGAGTAATCCAGGGAAGGAATATTGGGAAGCTGTGAAGTGGATTTTGAGATACCTAAAAAACTTTTGTATGAAAATTTTTATTTCATTTTTTAAAAGATAATGATTATTATTTTGATGTGATGCTAATGAATTTTGGTATAGATGTAAATATGAATGTTTAGAATAGATATATAAATAGACAAGTCTTGTATGGTATGAATGTATGTACTCCAAAATTAAATAATAATGGTTTTTTTTTAATTTTATTTTATTCAAGTAAATAAAATAAAAATATTTAATATTTTAATGGCAATGAGATTTCGTAATTAAGTTAAACATAAAGGATAAGTAAGATCTATTATTATTCTTTTTTAAATTCTTTATTAAATGAAGAGACATATTTCTCATAAAGAAAATCTTTTATAGCTGTCTTAGAAAACTTCCTTAGAAAATAAGAAGGATTATTTTAATGCTTAGCCGGAAAATATCCTTATGCATGGAAAGTTAAATATGACAACCTATCTGAATTTTTTGTTTGAGGATTAAGATATCTAAATATATAAGCGATTGGTGATACATATTTGAATTTTTTGTTTGAGAGAGATTAAAAACAAATAAAAGTCAGTTTTATTATAAAATTAGTTCTATATTAGGAAAAACAAAAAAAATAATGCTTCTTATTTTAATAAAATCTAAGATCCCCTCCACGAGCCAACCATTTGCCAAGAACAGCTGATATCGGGTTCGGATCTGGATCTGAATTCTACCACTCACTTATAAAACAACCGCCTTTCTTTACATATATCAACCCTTTCCAAAAAAAAGATAACATTCTTAACGGTCTTTCAATTGAGGAGACATTATTGAAGGATGGATTGGGTAAGTGGCGCCGCCATCGGACAAGGAAGCTCTGCTGCAGTCTACATTGCATTCCACCGTAGCTTCCCCTCCGCCGCATTAGCCGTCAAATCCACTAGTCTCTCTTCCTCCACGCTTCTCCAACACGAAGAGGTTGTACTCACAGATCTGCAGGGATGTCCTCAAATCATCCACTGCTTCGGACATGACATCACCACCGACACTCCGACGAACTAATGTACAACCTTTTCCTTGAATACGTCGTCGGATCCTGCATTTTCGGTGCCCTACCGGAGCCAATCATCTGTCGTTATGTTCATTTCATCCTCTTTGGTCTTCGACACATCGACAACATGGGATATGTTCACTGTGACATAAAACCTGATAACATTCTAATTGTCGACGGAGAAGCGAAGATCACCGATTTCGGACTTTTGACGAGGGTGGGAGAGGAATCCACCAAGAGAAACATAAGGGGAACACCGCTGTACGTGGCTCCCAAATCTGCTTCATGCAATGACTACAATGTGGCGGCAGACATTTGGGCTTTAGGATGCTCAATGTCAGAAATGACTTCTAGCCGACTACCTTGGCGCGACATTGAGGATTCTAACTATGGAATTTGACATCTGTTGTTTCGAATCGGGTGCAGCGATGAGCTGCCGGAGATCCCCCCTGGAGATGTCTGAGGAGGGTAAGAATTTCTTTCATTGTTGCTTCCAGAAAGATCCCAACAAATGCTGGACTACAAAAATGTTATTAACGTACCCATTCACGTCTTCCTCCTCTTCATTAATTGAATCATAAGCAGAAGCCATGGCTTGCTCTGTTTTGCATCCAACGCCCAATAATTCCACTTACTCCTTCGAGAACTTTGAAACTCCTGGATTAGTTTCTGATATTAGAAGCGATGAGAGAGATAATGAGAGAATTGACAACTAAAAAGCGCCCGGATTGGGCGAAGACTTTGTCGGAGGAGGAAGATGACTTACTGTGAGAGAGAAGAGCTCGAGTGTTAGAATTCAAGAAGAGATTGTTTTGCCCGAAGAGTCCATTTTTTACGCTTGACGTTCCTAAGCCGCCATTGGTGTTCTTCTCGAGCTCTGATTCAGAGGACAATGTACAGATTAACCATTAACAAAATAGGTATAATTTATTTTTTAGCAGATCAACCCTGTACTAATATGTTGGTATCTTTGAACAATTTACTTACTGTTTTTGGTTATAATTCCATTTTAACCTTCTTCACAGCTATCTTTATCCATCTACCTCTCTCTCTCTCTCTCTCT
>NW_018232061.1:1855-3851 GCF_001263595.1 Phalaenopsis equestris | reverse complement strand
TCAACCGCTCCCGCCTTCCTCTTTTGTGAAGCGAATGCTTCCTTCTGTTTGTGATAAAAAGGTATCGCACAACTCTCCTTAAAAAAAAACGAAGTCACTCCTGTTTGCAATAAAAGGCATCACAGCGGCTTTCCTCGGGATAGAGGAAGAGTTCTTCGGACTTCCTTGGGACAGAGGAAAAGAAGTGCAAGAGGTAGTTCCTTACAGCAGAAGGAAGAAGAAAGAAGAAGAAGAAGATTGTTCTCTCTAGGCTTCTTCTTGGTGGCTTGTCGTTGAAAGGATTTCTGACTGCTTGAATTTTTATTTCTCTTGTAAGTTTATTTTCTTTGGTGTATCTCAGTGTAGAGTTTCTTTGGTGTATCTCAGTGTAGAGAGAGAAGAAGAGAGAGCAACGGAAGAGAGAGCAACGAAGTACGAAGTAAGAGTGAGAGATTCCTCTTGTAAGTCGAGGTGATTGGCTGGTGTAAAATCCTCAAGTAGAAAAATTCTCTGCAACTTATATTCTCTGCAACTTCGTGGACGTAGACAATTTGTCGAACCACGTAAATCTGTGTTTTCTCTTCTGGTGTGATTTTTCTCGTTCAATTTTTTCACTTCGTCGATCGTTCTCCTGTTTGATTTATATATATACCACATCAACTGGGATATATTTTATCTCGCAACAACTAATATCAGAGCTTTGTTCAGATCTGAGGAAGAATGATGGTTGCAAATGAAGTTAAGGTTTCTGGGATCAAAAAATTTGAAGATACAGATTTTGGTTATTGGAAAATGCAGATAGAGGACTACCTCTATGAGAAGAAACTTCATCTTCCATTATTGGGAAAAAAACTGAAAGGATGGATGAGGCTGAATGGACTTTGTTGGATCGACAAGTTCTGGGGGTTATTCAATTGACCCTATCGAGGTCTGTTGCACACAACGTCATCAAGGAGAGGACGACTGCAGTTCTCATGGGAGCCTTATCAGGTATGTATGAAAAGCCATCGGTGAATAACAAGGTGTACTTGATGAAGAAGTTATTCAATTTGAAGATGACAGAAGGTGTTTCTATTGCTCGACACTTGAATGATTTTGATACTATAACAAATCAATTGTCGTCTCTTGAAATTGATTTTGATGATGAGATACGTGTGCTGATATTGTTGGCATCGTTGCCAAATAGTGGGGAAGTCATGATGATGACAGTTAGCAGTTATGCATGTCAATCTAAACTGAATTGTGATGATATTCGTGATTTGATTTTCGCTGAGGAGGTGCACAGGAAAGATTCTAGCGAGATCTCAGGTACGAGTTCAACACTGAATGTTAATTTCAGATGGAGATGACATGATAGAAACTCAAATAGAGGGAGATCAAAATCAAAATCTGGTCAGTAGACAACATACTGGAACTATGGCAAGACTGACCATATAAAGAAGAACTATAGGAATCCCAAGAAGATGGAGAATGATAGCGCAAATATGATATCTAAAAAAATACAAGATGCACTGTTGCTGACAGTTCATAGTTCTGTTGATAACTAGATATTGGATTCATGGGCTTCTTTCCATACAACATTCCATCGGGAATTGATACGAAATTATCTTGCAGGTGATTTTGGGAAAATATATCTGACAGACGAAGAAGCGTTGAATGTGGTAGAGAGTGGGTCCAGGCACCCATTCCTATTGTTCCACAGACAAATAAAAAGGCTTTCAGCAGAGACAAGATATTGCCCATTGACGCCCCGAGAACGACACCAAAAACTTGATGCAACTTTTACTATGCAAGAATTTATTAACCCAAATTTATATATTTATAATGATTTTGTAAAGTCACAATTTCAAACGCAAGTATATGTATCGCTCAAGTAATACAAAGCTCTAGTGGAGTCCCATTTATCGATCCCATAGGGAAGCGAGGTAAAAGAGGTCCTTAATCAAATCCTAGTCTGCTACAATTAGTCCTTAGTTTGGAATGTCAATTAAAATGATGTTTTATCTAACAACTACTC
>NW_018232061.1:0-532 GCF_001263595.1 Phalaenopsis equestris | reverse complement strand
CGTATCGGCCCACTTCAGTTGTGTTGCGTTCCTAACAGATAACCCTACAAAATAACCATGAAAACAACCTCCCTTTAAAGTGTAATCTCATTCAAAAATATGCAAGAAGTGTAAAAGAGATTAAGCATCCAAAGACTTATCGAAAGGTGACGGCAAAATATCATTTCTTGTTCGTTTTTACTCCAAATTGCACCGTTTTTGCAGTTTTTTGCTCCAATGACCATAATTCATCATACCTGCAATAAAACATCAAAAATACCCTTCTTTAAAGTGCAATATCATCAAAATCAGTATAAAATAGGTATGAAAATCTCAACATATTTTTCTTTGGTCACCCATGCAGTGGGAGTTGTAAGGAGAGACAAGAGTAATCCAGGAAATAGCTTGGAGGAGCAAGGCTATTTGGATCATGCTGATATGTTGAGTGAGGGTGTTACTCTTAAAAAACTGAAGTTGTGCATAACTTCAGTTGGTCTTGTGGAGTGAAGACAAATGTTTTGAGTTGCAAAAGTGGAGGATTCATGTTTGAAGA
>NW_018232060.1:0-384 GCF_001263595.1 Phalaenopsis equestris | reverse complement strand
TTAGAGGTGGCATTCATCATGGAAGCAGAAAAATTGACCCATTCTCACTGTTTTATCTTCCATGTTCCCTTCCCATCAGTGAGAAAGTTGATCACATCATTGAGGGGGCCTTACATAGTACTAAAGGCTTCATAGTGGCAACTATAGAAGTCTGGGATAAAGTGTTGATGTGGGTGGTAGTAAACTCAACAGGGAATCCACGCACTTGAACGATTTCATCCTCAGAATAAATCACATTGGCGTAAAACTCCTTCACAACATTTGCATCCGCTTTATTGGTGGTGTAACAAAAGTTTTCCCACCTCTATTCTGCAATAACTCGTTCGATTTCTCCTCTCGAACTTTCAAGAACTCGATCTTGTATGCAGTTCTTTCCTTTAAATA
>NW_018232059.1:0-1462 GCF_001263595.1 Phalaenopsis equestris | reverse complement strand
ATGTATATATTATATTTTTACCTGAAAAAGTGTGTATTTGCTATTTTAAAGTTAAAATAATAATGTTTTTTTATGTGATATGAATGATTTGGTTGGTTATTAAAGTTATGATAATTACAGAGACCCATTGTCCCACATAAGAGAAATGTTTACTAAATTTTTTAAGTTAAAACGTCAACTGACGACGTCTTACGGCGGTTGGGAATTGTCGACGGCGGTCGGCAGTGGCCGACGACGATTAACGGGTGTCAACAACAAATAGTTGTGGTCGAGGACGATAGACGGAGGTCGAGGATGATGATCGACAGAGGGGCGGGCGCGGGGGCGGTCGTTGGTGGTCGACAGTGGCCGGCGGTGATTGACGATGACATGGATGTTGCTAGATTTCAGCTCCGTCTCAAAACCTCAAGTTCTCTCTTAAGGCTCAAGCAACCCCCTCTCTCACGAGGGATGTGACTCTTTTTATAATGTTTTGGGTGCAATTAATGCACGAATATGAATCACTTTAATCGACTGTCCGTAGTGCTTTCTTTGTTACCATAATCATGTCGGAATTGAGTGCTCTTGGTCTCGATGGATTCGTCTTGCTGAGACGTTCGATTCAACTGTGAATCGCCAGAACCAACATCAGTTTGACCTTCTAAATGTGTCTAAAAATCTTTTAATAATGGTTTAATGACTTGATCTAAGCTTGATTTGACTCAGATTAGACTAATTTTGATATCATTGGATCCGTCCCATTGAATTGGTAAGTAAAGTTTTTTTAGTTAATAAATGTCTTGAACGTTTGTATGAAATTTGTTCTTGAAAAATTTTTAGATAAAATTATTATTTTTTAAAATAATTTTTATTATAATAATTTATATTCTAACGAGCCAATTTCGAGCCGAACACGAACACAAAATGTTATTCGAGTCGAACACGAATACATTGTTCACAAGTCATTTCGAACACAAGTCAATTTCGAACACGAGCTAATTTTGAACGAGCCAAACACGAGCCCAGCCTAAGCTCGCTCACGCTTTGCTCATTTACAGATAAGTGGGTCCTATATGTACAAATTTTTACTGTTGAGCATGACCATATTATTTTATTTTTTTTGGTCATTCGAGATTCTTTATATATAGCCATCACTCAATTATATGTAAGCGACTTTCTTATTTTATAAAAAAAAAATTTGTTGTGATAGAGCAATGAATTATCATCTTAGTGTTGCACGAGATTTCAACACAAACTCAGGTAAAAGGAAATAACCAGTAATGACAGTAGAAGTTTTTAAGTGGAAGAACATGTAAAAGGAGAAAACCATGGGTCTGATCCAGTTGTAAAAATTCACTATAAGTTGATAATTACAGAGACCCATTGTCCCACAGAAGAGAAATATTTACTAAATTTTTAAAGCTAAAACGTCAACTGACGACGTCTTACGGCGGGCGGGCGGGGCCGCGCCCACCACAACGGG
>NW_018232058.1:73359-73587 GCF_001263595.1 Phalaenopsis equestris | reverse complement strand
CTTTGTACAACCATATTGTATAATAGAAGCCCTAACTCACCTTAGGACACCGAGGTAGTCGTTTGTTATGACCTAAATCCTCACATCTTCAAGGTTATTTGTGCTGATTGCTTCACACAAATGTAAATCCTAATAAAATAAAAAATTGCAGGATGAAACATCTAAATGATTTCTCCTAAATTGAAGCAAAATAATAGGATAGCTTGGGAAGTCACCAAAGTTCTCCTT
>NW_018232058.1:63487-73185 GCF_001263595.1 Phalaenopsis equestris | reverse complement strand
TTCCTTATATTAAATAGGGGAATTTGTCGGCCAATACATTGGTTTCGCAGACCAAACGGATGTCATAACTTTCTCTAGTTTATTTGATCGAGCCTCACCCTCAATTCTTGTGTTCATCCTTCGGGATAGATACAGGATTTGAGGTAAAACGCTCTTTAATCTAAACTATGAAAATTATGGGGTCAGTTTGACTTCATCTTTTTCAAAAATAAAAATTTTTAAAACGTCCTTCCGAAGCGGGCAACGGGATTTGAATTCCGATGACCGACAACTTCTTACGGGCAAACCCCAGACCAAAAATAGTGCCGACACTTATACTTAATTTACTTTTTGATTTGGCCAAATAAATTGTTAATACCATTTTTGAGAACATGTAAGATCCGTGATGGTAATGTCTTAGTCAACAAAAGGTAAGAACCATATTTGATTTCATGGATGAGAATGTAGTTCATGGGGTTGAGTGCAAATAAATAGAGAAATAAATTTTCATGGGTGTAGAATTAGAGGACTTGAAAGTGACAGGCTAAAGCCCTCAATTTGATTTATAGATTTAGGTTTTGATACTAGATATTAGCCCCCAGGTGGAGGGAGAAGAGAGAACTCTAGAGTGAGAGCTAGTATCTTTCCTAACTAACCAGTCTTTAAGAATATTCAATTTATAGATTAGTCAATGTTTTTTATAGCATCACTTGTAAGGTTAACGTTTATTATTGCTCCTATTTGATACAACAAGTTAGTATAATTCCACAACAGAAGTTCTATACTTATTACCAATTCAAGATAAGGAAAAGATATTCTATTTATTTTGCCTTCATATTACAAGTATTTAGTTAAGTTAGCTAGATGATTACTTTATTTTCATATATAAAAAATTACATAATGAATCAAACTTTCATTCCAATTATAGCATCTTGAGTTTAGGAAATAATATTTTGCTAAGTAAAAGTTATTTTATCAAATTTCTCCGATGTTATAAAGTGTATATTGCCAGTTTTCCTTACGGGTTTGATATTAGGTGCTTAATCCAAAAGTCCTACATTAATTGATAATGATATGTATACTTGCATAGTATGTCATATTTAATTATTATTATAATTGTATTCTTCTTTGCTTCATAGTGGAAAATTTTCCTAGCTTTTGCTTTGGATCAAGTTTTTGGCTTTATTGCAAAATAAGAGTCACTATTGAGGAAATTAAGCATATAATCACATACATTGCATTTTACATCTATATTTAAAGTCAGGATCGTGTTTCTAGCACCATTACTTGGCAAAATTACAATATTTTCAAAATGTTTTTTTGGAAAGAAAAATTTCTATTTTTGTAAAGTCTTATTTAAACATTAAAATTTATTATAGGAATATTGTAGTGTTGTTTTTATATTAATTTCTTGTTTGTGTTTTTTATTTTATTTTATGTGATTCATAGTAATGTATGTGTAGTTCAGGTTCTATAAGACTTGTGCCTTACGATTATGAATTGGAAAGAACTATTAGAGTCATTAAAAAAATTAAAAATTACTGCAAAGTTTCAAGAAATGGCAAATCAAAATAATCAAAATGTTGAAGAATTTATACCTTTAATAGATTATGCAAACCATGGTGGATGAACTTCATTGTAGTATTCAAAACCTTACTGTAGTGGCTACTTCATTTGAGCTTAAACATATTATTATCCGACTGGTATCAAATAATAAGTTTGGGGTAGCACCAACTGAAGATCCAAACTTACATCTTACAAATTTTCTAGAATTTGTGTTACGTTTAAGTATGATGATGTATCGGATGATGTTATAAGACTTAAAAGGATAAGGCTAAGATATGGTTACATTCGTTATCCCCTAGATCTATCAGAACTTGGGGTGATTTAGCATAAAAATTCTTTACTAAATATTTTCCATCATAAAAAACTGTGAAGCTAAGAAACGATATTACATCTTTTTGCTAGTTTGATGGGGAATCTATTTTTGAAGCATGTGAATGATTTAAAGAAGTCTTAAGAAAGTGTCCACACCATGCTATACAATATTGATTAATAGTTCAAAGTTTTTATAATGGATTAGCTGGATCTCTTAAATTTATTATTGATGCTGTTGCTGGTGGTTGATGTCAAAACCATTTCATGATGCTTATTCTTTAATTGAAGTGATGGCTACAAATAATTTCAATGACCTTTTAAAGAGTAAATCTTAGGAAAGTAGCCAATATTCATGAAACTAATATTTTTATCATGTTAGCAAATCAAGTTGCTGCAATTTCAAGGAATTTAGATCAATTCAGAATGAATTCTTCTCAACCAATTTCCATTCTCAACCAATTTCCATGATTAAACCAATTTCCATGATTAAAGAGAATTAATTAGACCAAATGGTAGATTCTCAAGCATCATTAGAAACTTTGAATGCCATAAATAATAAGCAGAATAACTCATATTAAAACTATTATTACTCAGGTTGGAGGAACCATCCCGACAATTAACTGGAATAATACTTCGGGTGGTAATAATCAACAACGGGGGAACAATCAAGTAAAACCATCGGGAAACTGCAAAAATTAAGGGAATAGTAATTATAAACCTAATTATCCTCTAGGTTTTAACAATAATCCACAACTTAAGCAGAAGAAGTTGTCTATAGAAGAAGTGGTGTTACAAATCGGAAATCAGTTACAAAGTTAAAGAGCTACAATTAGAAATATTGAGAATTAGTTGGACAAACATCAAATTTCTAACAAATTCATTAAGTAAAAGATCCCAAAGAACACTTCCTAGTAATACAGAAGTAAATCTAAAAGACCAGAATATAGAGCAAGTAAAAGCCGTTCAACTTAGAAGTGGAAGAGAATTGGAAGGTAGAGTTCAAAAAGAGACTGAAGTAGAGAGAGAAAAGATTGAAGAACCAGAAGAGGATGCTTCAAAAGGTTTTGAGAGACCTTTTTAACATAAAGTTGACATGAAAAAACCACCACCTCCATTTCCTCATAAGCGTTGACTATAAAAGTTGCATAAACAAATTTTAAAATTTGTGGAAATTCTTAGGAAGCTTACAGTTAATATTATATTTGTTGAAGCCTTAGAACAAATGCCAAGCTATGTGAAGTTTATGAAGGTATTCTTAGGAGGAAAAGGAAGTTTGAAGAAAATGAGACTGTTGTACTTAGTGACGAGTGCAGTTCGATACTTCAGAAGAAGCTTTTTGAAAAGCTTAAAGATCCTGGTCCATGTGCAATAGGAGACGCAATAGGAGACAGATTCTATGGGAAAGATTTATGTGATTTAGGTGCAAGCATCAACCTTATGTCATTATCAATATTTAAAAGATTGGGATTAGGAGAAAAATTCCCTACTACTGTAACTATCCAGTTAGCAGATCATTCAGTAACATATCCTAAATGAGTTATAAAAGATGTCCTAGTGAAAGTGGATTAATTTATCTTTCTTGTTGATTTCATTGTGCTAGATATGGAGGAAGATAAAGTGATACCTATAATATTGGGGAGACCTTTCCTATCCACTGAAGAGCAATAATAGATATGCAGAAAGGAGAATTAATTATGCGCGTCAATGATCAAACAGTTATATTTAATACTTCCAAATTAATGAAGTAACCTGCAAAAGGTAAAGATGATGAATGTTAAAGAATGGATGTGATAAGATATCTAAGTGAATGTCATTTCAAAACAACTTATCAAGATAAATTGGAAATGAAAGAGTTATAACATGAGCAAGAAGAGGAATTAGGTCAATTTGAATATTTTTATAAGGAAGATTCAAATTATGTTCGAGAAAGTATTGAAGTATTCGGCATGATAGAAAAAGATAAATCTTTTTGTCCATCAATTGAAAGACCTCTTGAGCTTCAGTTGAAGCTACTTCCTGAACATTTAATGTATGCATTTTTAGGTGATTCCTCAATGTTATTGATACACCTAAAATATATAGAATTTTTATACACATTTTTATACACATTTTTATGATATAGAATTTTTATACACATTTTTATGCCTATTTTTAAGATATTATGCTTTAATGAAAGGTATTTTTGTGTTTTTTTAGGTACAATCAAATGGATGAAACATGATGAAAGGAGTGAAAAAGAGTAAAATTTGGAGCAAAAATAAATAAGGTGCAAAATGAACTTTTTACAGAAAGAGCTGCACCTAAGCGCCAAGTATCCCACGCTTAAGCGACAAATATAATTATTTGTGATTAAGTGAATTTAGACAAATTTTTCAAGAGGTGTTTGAAGAAATATTTGGTAAAAATGTGTGAAATAGTCCCTGGACATGAAAATTCATTCAATTGGTTTTTGAAAGGAGGCAACTTCTAGAACATTCATTAAATGGAGACACATTTTGAAGAGACACCAATGCACCTTTTGGATTTTTATAAAAATACTTGGATCAATAAAGAATGAAAGGGCTAGCCAATCCCAACCAACATCCATTATTTGTACAAGTACTTTCCATCGTCGTTGCCGGCCAACTTTCTTTTATTTTGAGTTTTAGTTTGTATTGTGAGTGAAAGAAGAGAATTCAAAGGAACTTCATGACATTTGTTGGAGAGGATTTGAGATAAGTGTTTATCTTCGTGACTACATTTGGTTTTAATTTAGATTTCTTATTTGTGTGCATAATTTGTACTTTTAAACTCAAGTGTGGTTGTGTTTTCTCCATGAAACATAAGTAGTTTTCTTTATCCTTTTCCTTAAATTGATAAATGATTAAGTATTTAATGGAAGCTGTGTGAAGTATTAGAGTTCAATGTTGAATGAAGTTGTGTTCATTTGAAACCTTGTACTTCATTTACTTCTTGATTTGGCCAATTAAGATGTTAATACCTATTGTGAGAACATGTAAGATCCATGATGATATTGTCTCAATCAACAAAAGGTAAGAACCATACTTGATTTCATGGATGAGAATGTAGTTCATGGGGTTGAGTGCAAATAAATAGGGAAATAAACTTTCTTGGGTGTAGAATTAGAGGACTTTAAAATTAAAGGACTTTAAAGTGTCAGGCTAAAGCCCCCAATTTGATTTATAGTTTTAGGTTTTGATACGAAATGTTAGCCCTCAGATAGAGGGAGAAGAGAGAGCTCTAGAGTGAGAACTTGTATCTTTTCTACCTAACTAGTCTTCAAGACTATTCAATTTACAGATTAGCCAATGTTTTTATAGCATCTCTGGTAAGGGTAAATAATATTATTGCTCATATTTGGCACAACACAATTATTATACTTTCACAACATAAGTTTTAAAATTGTTACTGATTCATGACAAGGAAATAATATTTTATTTAGTTTACTTTCATATTGCAAGTATTTAGTTAAGTTAATTAGCTGATTACTTTATTTTCACATATCAAAAATTACAAAATGAATCAAACTTTCATTCCTATTATAACATCTTGAGTTTAGATAAGAATATTTTGCTAAGTAAAACTTTGTTATCTAATATCTCTTATGTTATAAAGTGTATATTACTAGTTTTCCCTGTGTGTTCGATATTTGGTGCTTAATCAAAAAGTCTTATATTACATAATAACGATACATATACTTGCGTAGTATCCCATAATTAATTATTATTATAATTGTATTCTTCTTTGCTTCATAGTGGAAAATTTTCCTAGCTTTTGCTTTGGATCAAGTTTTTGGGCTTTGTTGCAAAATAGGAATCACTATTGATTAAATTAAGCTTATAATCGCATACATTATATTTTACATATATATAGAAAGTCGGGATCAAATTTCTGGCGCCGTTACCAGGGAAAATTACAAAATTTTCAAAGAGGTTTTTTGAAAGAAAAAAAATTATTTTTATAAAGTCTTTTTTAAACTTTAAGATTTGTTATAGGAATATTGTAGTGTTATTTTTATATTAATTTCTTGTTTGTGTATTTTCGTTTTTTTTATTTTATGTGTTTCGTAGTAATGTATATGTAGTTCAGGTTTCATAGACCTGTGCCTTACGATTATGAATTAGACAAAACTATTAGCGACATTAAAAAATTAAAAATTACTGAAAAGTTTCAAGAAATGGAAAATCAAAATAATCAAAATGTTGAAGTTCTTATACCTTTAAGAGATTATTCAAACCCTATGGTGGATAAACTTCATTGTAGTGTTCAAAAACTCACTGTAGTGGCTAATTCATTTGAGCTTAAACCTGTTATTATCCAAATGGTATCGAATAATCAGTTTGAGGGAGAACCAACTGAAGATCCAAATTTATATCTTATAAATTTTCTAGAATTGTGTGTTACATTTTAGTATGATGGTGTATCAGATGATGTTATATGACTTATATTATTTACTTTCTCACTAAGGGATAAGGCTAAGACATGGTTACATTCATTATCACCTGGATCTATCAGAACTTGGGGTGATTTAGTGCAGAAATTCCTTGCTAAAAAATTTCTATCATCAGAAACTGTGAAGTTTAGAAATGATGTTATATCTTTCTGCCCGTTTGAAAGGGAATCTATTTATGAAGAATGGGAACGATTTAAATAGCTCTTAAGAAAGTGTCCACACCATTCTATACAAGATTGGTTAATAGTTCAAACCTTTTACAATGGATTAGGTGGATCTCTTAGATCTATTATTGATGCCGCTGCTGGTGGTTTATAGATATCAAAATCATTTCATGATGCTTATGCTTTAATTGAAAAGATGACTAGAAATAATTTTCAATGGCCTTTTGAAAGGGTAAATTTTGAAGTGGTAAATCTAAAGAAAGTAGCCAATATTCATAAAACTGATGCTTTTGACATGTTAGTAAATCAAATTGCTGCAATTTCAAGGAATTTAATTTCAAGGAAGTTAGACCAATTTAGAATGAATATTTCTTAACCAACCTCCATGATTAAAGAAAATTCATTAGGCCAAATGGTAGATTCTCAATCATCATTAGAAACTATGAATGCCATAAACAAGCAGAATAACCCATATTTAAATTATTATAACTCAGGTTGGAAGAACCATCCCAACTTTAACTAGAATAATAATTTGAGTGGTAATAATTAGCAATGGGGGAACAATCAAGTAAACCCATTGGGAAACTGGAACAACTAAGGGAATAGTAATTATAGACCTTCTTACCCTCTTGATTTTAACAGTAATCCACAACTTAAGGAGAAGAAGTTGTCTATAGAAGAAGTGGTTTTACAAATAGGAAATCAGTTACAAAGTCAAAGAGCTACAATTAGAAATATTGAGAATCAGTTTGGACAAACAACAAATTCATTAAGTAAAAAATCCTAAGGAACGCTTCCTAGTAATATAGAAGTAAATCCTCAAGACCAGAAAAAAAGAGCAAGTAAAAGTTGTTCATCTTAGAAGCAGAAGAGAATTTGAAGGTAGAGTTCAATAAGAGACTGAAGTTAAGAGAGAAAAGAGTAAGGTAGAGTTCAAAAAGAGACTGAAGTTAAGAGAGAAAAGAGTAGAGAACCAGAAGAGGATGCTCCGAAATGTTTTGAGAGACCTTTCTCAAATTAAAGTTGACTTGAAAAAGCCACCACCTCCATTTCCTTAGAGGCTCTGACAAAAAAAGTTGGATAAATAATTTTCAAAATTTATGAAAATTTTTAAGAAGCTTACAATTAATATTTCATTTGCTAAAGCCTTAGAACGAATGCAAAGCTACATGAAGTTTATGAAGGTATTCTTAATACTAAAAGGAAGTTTGAAGATAATGAGACTGTTTCACTTAGTGAAGAGTGCACTTCTATAATTCATAAAAAGCTTCTTGAAAAGCTTAAAAATCCTGGTAGCCTTACAATTCCACGTGAAATAGGAGACAAATTTTACAAGAAAGCTTTATGTGATTTGGGTGCAAGCATCAACCTTATGCCATTATCAATATTTAAAAGAATGGGTTTAGGAGAAATATTCACTACTACTGTAACTCTAACTCTGCAGTTAGCAGATCGTAGCAGATCGTTCAATAACTTATCTTAAAGGAGTTATAGAAGATGTCCTAGCGAAAGTGGATCAATGTATCTTTCAAGTTGATTTCATTATGCCAAATATCGAGGAAGATAACGAGATACCTTTCATTTTGGGGATACATTTCCTATCCACAGGAAGAGCAATGAGAGATGTGCACAAAGGAGAGCAGAAAAAGGAATTAACAATGCACGTCAATGATCAAACTATTACTTTTTAATATTTTCAAATCAATGAAAAACCTACAAAAGGAAAATATAATGAATGTTATAGAATTGAGATGATAAGATATTTAAGTGAATGTCATTTCAAAGTAACTTATGACTAGAAAACTGAAATGAAAGAGTTGGAACACGAGCCAGAAGAGGAATTAGATCAATATGAAGATTTATATTAGGAAGATTCAAATTATATTCAAGAAAGTTTTGAGGTTTTGGACATTGAAAAAAAAGAAACATATTTTTGTTCATCAATTGAAAAACCTCCTAAGCTTGAGTTGAAGTTACTTCTTAAACATTTGATGGACGCCTTTTTAGATGATTCCTCTACATTACCTATTAAAAATTCCTCAAAATTAACTACAGAAGAAGAAGAGAGTTTGATGAAAAGTTTAATGAATTACAAGAAAGCCTTTGGATGGATAATTGCTGATATAAAAGGAATTAAACCTTCAATTTGTATGCATGGAATTCATATGGAAGAGAACTGCAAACCCAGGGCTGATCCTTGGTACGCCTAGAAATGTACTATTTTTAATGCTTTATTTTATAATGATATTGCAATTTAAAGGTATTATTTCTTGTTTTTTTGGTTGTAGGTACATCAAATTGAAGAATTTGGTTTGTTTGGAAGAAAAGGAAAAAAAATAGACCAAAACGGAACAAACCGGAGCAAATCGGGTCGAATCGGGGCACACTGGAGCCATGGGGACCGAAACTAGGAACTTAAGTTCCTGTGCGCAACACTTAAGCACCCAAAATGGAACTTAGGCGCCACCAGATAGAGTGGGGGGTGCTTAAGCGCTCAAAAATGATGCTTAGGCACCAAAGACAGTTTTCAACATATCATCTAGAATATACAGCGGATTTGGAAAATTTTTGAATCGTTGTTTTGTGCATCTCTTAAGGATTTCATTAGGAATTATAAAAGGGACTTTCCAGAAGAATTTAGGGTGGTTATATGTAGTTTTGAAGAGACACTTCGGGCATCATTTGGAAGATTCAATGAATATGGATAGTTTTTAAGGGACACTTAAGAATCTTTTGGGAAATTATAAATAAGGCTTGGAAATGTTTATAAAAGAACTTTTAAACTCTTGAATCAATAGGAAGAGGAGAAGAAGGCTTGGATAAGAGGAAGAAGGCTTGGGCATGAGCCCCAAGTGGGGCGGCAAGGTGAGAGAGAAACAAAGAGAGTGAGAGATTTATTCTTTTCTTTTCACTTTGTTCTTGGAGAGGAAGAGGATTGTAAGAGGATTGTAAGGAGATTTCTTTTGCTATACAAGAAGAGTTTGATTTCCATCAGAGATAAGTATTTTCATTATATTTTGATTTAAATCTATTAATTTCTTTTGTATGGTTTCAAAGTCTTGCTCAATGAAAAGTTATTGTTGTTTTCTTGTTGTTTCTCATTGTTTCTCAATGTGTAGTGAATAGTTTTCCTTACTCTTCCCTCTTGTAATGAATTAGTATGCATGTGTATAATATAAAATTAAGTAGAGTGAGAATATATTGTGATGATTTTACTTTGTTCT